>NC_043704.1:68547755-68549293 GCF_006229205.1 Suricata suricatta | reverse complement strand
CGCAGTCGTCGCCGCCGCGCTCCTGCCAAGCAGATTTGGAGCGGAAGCTAAAGCCGAAACCCCCTGCCAGAGGGTCGTCGCCACTCAGCGGAGGATCGTCGTCGTCGTCGCTGCGCCAGCGATTAGCCAGGCGCTGCTGCTGCTGCTGCTGTGGGGTCACCGCCCCCCCGGGTTTCTTGGTGCTGCCGCGGGTCGAAACCCCGGGGGCGTGGGGGTACCCATTGGCGCGGGAATCGGCTTCCCCCCACGCTGAGCGATGTTCCAGGCCTCCCCGGGACGCCGGCGCCGCTGCTGTCTGCGCCGCGTAGCCCGGGGGGCTTATGCTTTTGGAGCCGGACATCCCCCCCTCGGCCTCGTCGTCTTCTTCCTCCTCCCCCGGGGGCCGGGCCGGGGGTCTCCAAGGGGACGGCGGACGGCCGAGCAGGGGGACCAGGCTGGGGTCACACGTCGGGGGCGGCCCGGGGCCCTGCGCAGCAGCGGGGCATCTTGGCACCCCCGTCCTGAGCGTAGAAGCAGGGCGGCAGGAGGACAAGCGGGGAGGCAGGCACAGCCCCGAGGTGAGAAGTGGCTGAGAATCCGCGTCTGGAGTCCCAGGTCCGAGATGGAGTTGGCTCCGAGCTGGGGCAGCTGGGTCTGCTTAAGTGGCTGCGCCGCGCGCAGAGGGATGTCCGGACTCCTGGTTCGCGTCGAGCTCGACCAGGACCGGAGTTGCGGACGAGGCGGGACGGAGAGGTGTCCTTGCGGGCGGCGCCTCTTCGGGTCTGGCGATGCCGGGGCGCGGCGCTCGCAGATTCTGCCTAAGCGGGTCCCAGCGGCACACGCGGCGAGGCGGCGGCTAGGGCTGCGAGGCTGGGGTCCCGGCGTGGAGACCGAGCGGGCACCCTTTCCTCGCGGCGGACTAGAAGCGACTGGGAGGTGCGGGCGCCAGGCAGCATTATTTTCTTACGAGGGGTGGGGAGGTGGGATGGGGGGTGGAGAGGACGGGGGAGGGGGCGGCGGGCGGAGCAACAGCTCCGGGGCCCTGGGGGGTGGGTCCTAGAGCCCAGGGGGGCCGTCGCCCGCATCCCCCACCTCCCGCGGAGAGAGTGGGAGCGAGGCCCCCGCGAAAGCCGAGCCGAGCTTTCAGCGCGTCCGCGCAGGGGGCGGGGGCGAGGACCGGCTTCTGCGGCGCGGCCCTTCCCCTCTCGCCTCCCCCTTCCCTCCAAAAGAAGCGGAGCTGGCCCCGACCTGCTGGCCCAGGAGGGCCGCCTCGCCGACTCCGCAAGCCCTAGGCTCCTCGCCGCCGGCTGCGAGCCCACCGCGGCCAGGCGCAGAAGGACTAGGCGGAGGGCAGAAGCCGGCGCAACGCCGCCGCCGTTCTGCCCCAAAGCAGGCGGGCTTCTCCCGGGGAGTACGGCATCCAGAGATCGAGGGCCGGGGCTCAGATGCAGCCTGCCGAGAGGGGTCCGCCCAAGAGCTGCTGCGGCCCGGGGGCGCTCCGAGGAGGCCCGCGGGAGCCGGGCTCAGGGCGCGCCATGCACGCCTCGGGCCCTGCGCCG
>NC_043704.1:68378612-68547655 GCF_006229205.1 Suricata suricatta | reverse complement strand
CAGAGGTGCGCCCTCGCTCGGTGGAGCTGGGCCTGGAGGAGCGTCGGGGCAAGGGCCGCGCGGCGGATGAGCTGGAGGCCGGCGCCGTCGAGGGCGACGAAGGGTCAGGGGATGGCGGCAGCTCTGCAGGCTCAGGCGCGGGGCCCGGCTCAGTGCTGTCGCTGGGCGCCTGCTGCCTGGCGCTGCTGCAGATATTCCGCTCCAAGAAGTTCCCGTCGGACAAACTGGAGCGGCTGTACCAGCGCTACTTCTTCCGTCTGAACCAGAGCAGCCTCACTATGCTTATGGCTGTGCTGGTGCTCGTGTGCCTCGTTATGTTGGCCTTCCACGCGGCGCGGCCCCCGCTCCAGCTGCCCTACCTGGCAGTGCTGGCGACCGCGGTAGGTGTCATCCTTGTCATGGCTGTGCTCTGTAACCGTGCCGCCTTCCACCAGGACCACATGGGCCTGGCCTGCTACGCGCTCATTGCCGTGGTGCTGGCCGTCCAGGTGGTGGGCCTGCTGCTGCCCCAGCCACGCAGCGCCTCCGAAGGCATCTGGTGGACCGTGTTCTTCATCTACACCATCTACACGTTGCTGCCTGTGCGCATGCGGGCCGCGGTACTCAGTGGGGTGCTCCTGTCTGCCCTCCACCTGGCCATCGCCCTGCGCACCAATGCCGAGGACCAGTTCCTGCTCAAGCAGGTAGGAGCCCACCTGGTCACAGGGACTAGATCGTGGGGTGAGCAGGCCTTGGCCTGACGCCAAACAGAAGTAACTCATCACCCTTGAAAGTGGTGAAAAGAGGCAGAGAGACACAGCTGGCACAGCTGTGGTGTCTTTAGAGCCTTTTAACCCAGCATGTTCATTTACAAAAAGATGTTCTTGTATTATATGCAGTGCTCCTGGCCCCGTGGAAGACATGGAGCCATCATTGTGGGGATGCAAGTGAAGGAAGGAGAGTTGGAGGAGAAAATTCTATGGAAAGGTCCCCCTTCCTTTCCCTGTGCCTGTGTGGAAAAGGCTCCTCACAAAAGTGGCTGGACCCTGCAGCAGCCTCTCTGTCCTGATTTGTTAAGGATACCTGAATAGAGGGTTGGGGAGGGGAGCGTCTGGACGCCCCTTGCCCAGTCTCAAGGAGGAGAAATGATAACCCTGCCAGTTGTCTGAGGCTGGGGATTTGGGAGCTGGAGCTGTACCTGAACTTGAGGGAGGACTGGCAACTTTGTTTTGTTTACAAAAGTGCCCTAAAGCCAAAAAGCTGCCTTCAGCAAAGGTGGGAAGGAGCCTGTGAGATGTGTGTGGCAGTGTTCCCCCTCCTGGCCCGAGTGGAAAGCTAGTGTTGGGTAGCGTGACCCCTTCCCTTGGGTGTTCCTTGTTGTTGCTTGGGGTGTGTGTGTGTTGTTGCTTGGGGTGTGTCTCCTGCTGAGACTGGTTACATGAGCTCAGAATGGTGGGCTCTGGAGAAAATAAAACCCCTGCCTGGCGAACTGGTGACTCCACTAAAGGCTTCTGGGAGAGAGGTGTGCTTGCTCTCCTGACCGCAGGTGAGACAGGCCCCTCTGACATGCACACACCTCCCTGCAGCAGTTGCCGTGTGTGGAGCTCCAGGGGCTTCATCCACTGACTGTTGCTGAGCCGAGTTGTCTTAGTGCATCTTGGCTGTGAGAGTCAAGTGGGCCCTTGATGCAGGCTAGTCTATCAACCATAGACCCTGCTGCACCCCACACCTCTCTCTGGGTGTCTGTGTCCTCTGATAGAACCTCTGACCATATTCCAATGGCATTGCCTTCCTCCTTCTCCCCACTTCTAAAACCTTTTCTCAGACTTTGATCATGTTGAGCACTGCATCTTCCTAGAGGGGTTTTCCTGTGCCCCCAGCTTCCTCCTGGGTGTGATACTCTCACACAGGTAATAGCACAGTGTGGACTTCAGGGAGCTGGGCTACTGTAGCTCTAGCTACACCTCCAAAGTACTCTGTGACTGAAAGGGAGGGGATCTACAACCTCTCTGAGCTCCAGGCTCTTTTCTCGAAAATGGGAGAACTGTGTATGCCCCCTTCCAGTTGCAACCTCTGTGCCAAGCCTCAGCCCTCACCTGCTCAGGGGCTGCTTCTTCCACTCCAGTCACCCTGACCTTTCCCTCTTCTGCATGGTTAACGATAGAGTCAGAGCCACAGAGTGGAGCATTTACTTACTTTCCAGTGCCCATTGGTTTTGCTCCTCATCCAACGTAAGCTCCTTGGATGCAGGAATCCTGTGTATGTTTTTTCTTTTCCACTCTCTCTTCCTTGGTCTAGGACATTTCAGGATACTTAGTAGGGATTTAATAACTGCTTGCCAATTTGGTGGTGTTCCAGTGAGTGGAGTAGGTGGGGTTGTTGAAGCTTAGTTGAAGTTTTTCTGATCTGGGATCAGAAGGAACAAAATCTTCAGAGATAAGCATGAACTTGAGAGAGGAACCTACTGTGAGATAGTGATATGTGTGTGTGTGTGTGTGTGTGTGTGTGTGTGTGTGTACTATTGTTAGTGTTTATAAAGCCTCCAACTCTTTCTGTGATAGCCGGGCACCCAGGCTATCACATGGATGTGGGTGTTGGTCCCGGCTTGGATGGGAGACAGGTTGCTTGGATGGGTGTAGTTTTTCTGTAGAGGGAAGGGCATGTCATCCACATGGAGAAGCAGAGATTTCCAGGATCCTTTGGGGTATTTTTCTGAACCAGCCCTAGAGAATCCTGGATGTATGGTTTTGTGAGACTGGAGTCAGATCCCAGGAAAGGAGCGCCAGGCCTGGGGGGCTCCAACCCCACCTTAGCATGAAAACGCAGTGGCAACAGCAGAGTGACTGACTGACTCCCTTCTTTCTCAGGCAGATCTCTCTGCCTTCTCTCCCTGCCTTCACCACCTCTCACCCCATCCTGCCTTCCCCATTGTGGTCTTTAGACTTGGCTATAGGCTTCTGAGTGGATTTACACTTAAAACTTCTCACATTCTTCTCTATTGATGACAGCAAAGCTTCTTAGGAGTGGTCCAGGACAAGGGCATGCAACCTTTCTATTTGGCTTCAGAGGGAACTTTATTTTTTTTGAATTTGATTTACCTGTCTGATTATGTCTGATATAAAATTTGTTTTTCTTGACCAAACCCTGAGGGATGGTTGGGAAATAGTGGGACAGGCCAGCATTAACCTCTGCCTCCGATTACCCCAGTGCAGCAGGTGTTTGAGGACGGCTTGCATTAGATGCCTTGTTCTTTTCTTTGATAAAGACACACATGTCCAGGGAAATGGACGACAGTGCCTGGTTTCTAACGTTGGGGCTTTGGAAATCCCCCTCCCTGGTGCCTTAGACACATAATAGGCCCTCGGTAAACTGTGTTGGCATTTCTTCGCTTTTCCTCCTGCAAGTCTGGCCCCCTCGCTCCCACAGCCCAACTCTTCAACATCCTTGTCAGCCCCTCTTATGTTTGGGGTTCTGCCCTTTGCCCCAGTTAGGAGAAATGTTTGGTTTCTGAACTGGTGCCTCCTGATGGTTTTTATTCAAGAGATAACCAAGAGGTAGCCCTCTTTGGGGGATGATGTTTCTTCCCTTCCTACATCTTTTGCTCTAGCACTTCCCCCGGTATCCGTCCCTCTCCCCCTCTGCTTTCTCTCTCACTTCCTTTCTCCTCCTGCCCCTTGCAGTCCCCTGTTGCTCTCTGCCCACCTTTCTCCTCTCCTCTGCCTGCCTACCCGTTCTGTTTCCCCATCTCTTACTCCCGTTTGCAGCCTCCCAGCTTCTCCTGTGCTCTTGTCTCACCGTTGTCTCCTCTGTGGGGTACAGTAGGAGCATCATGGGGTTGTTTTTTCCTCCTTCTTGGCCTGTTAGAAGTCCCTCTGCTACACCCATACCATAAATAACACTCGAGCATCTGCCAAACACATTCCTCACTTGTGTTAATAGGCTGCAATGATGCCGGAGCCTGTTGCCATGGCAACCTCATTTTTGTTTGATTGTATCCCACTCTCTACATAAAGCCTCTGCACGCACGCACACACAAACAAGCACGCTCACACAACCATTACACATGCTTAACTATTAAAGGTTATTTTGGAGAAAATATCTTTGGGCCCCGTGGGGTCATTTGACCGAGGAGGCGAGCATCTCCACTGTCCACTGTTACTCCAGGAGGTGATAATGGATGGAAGAGCTCTTTGAAAAGTAGACAGTCCTGTTCAAATATGGGCTATTATTCTGCAACCACATTAAGCCTGCTTGCCGTGGCTTCAGAGAAGATTCTGACCCCATGAGGGTCTCTGGGAGCTTGGGAGAGCTGTTGGAAGTTGCCCTCATGGTGTGGGATGACCCATCCTCCTCCCCAGCCGATCTTCAACTTCTTCCTCTCTTCCCCCTAACCCTTTTGGAGAAACTCTGTGATTTCCTGCATTTCTTCCTTTGTGTCTGTTTGAACCTGTAATTGTCACCAGTTGCTCCAGAGATCAGAAAGACATAGGCGCTGTGTGGGTGATGTTCTGTGACTATGAGCACGTGTGAGTGTCTGTAGCTAGGAGGCTGGGGATTGAGGGGGATGGGGATACAGACCACGAACTGACTGCTGTGTATGTGCATGCATGTCTGCTCGTGCACACATATGTGTCTGTGTGCATGCGTGTGTCTATGTGTCTGTGGCATGGGCTGACCGGGTTAATGCAGGAGGTGGGCTAGGGAAGCTTTGTGTTGACTTTGAAAGGAGATCATTGCAGCTCCGTCCTGTTTATTCTTGGCTGGTGGCTGGCTTCCCGTGGCCATTTGCCTTTCTGATTCTGGGCCTTGATCACCCTTCTGACCATGACCTCTGACTCCTCAGGAAGGTACCCTGGATGCACTCCCCACGCCCACTTTCCATAATGAAGCTGGGGGCTAGCCTTGAGTGATCAGCTCCCCTAAGATACAGATACCTTATCCTTCCCTTTCAAGAACTCTTCCTGCTGCCCACTCACTCAGCTGCCCAGTGAACCCCATTGAAAAGCCACCTCCTTGCTCTGGAGCTTGGCCCAGAGGCCTGTGTGGTGGGTCACTGTCGCTGGCCTTTGTGTGCTACTGACAACCACTCCCTGCCCGCCGGGGTGCTGTGGAGGAAGACACGCTTCCACCGCAGTGGCTGGGAGTTCCTGCCACTGATTTCCCCCCAGCACCCACATTTCTGGACAGAAGAAATCTGAACAACAGCAGCAGCAGTCAGCGGGAGGGTCTGTTTGTCTTACCTAAAGGCTAAAAGTTTTTGCCAACTATATTTGACAATTGTTTTCAATTATGTTGCCTCCTCTGTGCCACAGGGTAAGGCTGTTTCAAGGGCGAGCAGAAGCCTCTGGGGGTCATCTTCCAGATCCCAGGGGTGCCTCAATTCCTATGGAGAAGACTTCAGGAAGGGCACAGACCCAGTTGAGAAGCAAAATGGCCAGCTTCTGTATTTGCAGGAATGTTCAGTGTTAATAATTCAGTCTAAGTTTTGACCTGGAGTAAGAGCAAGAGGTCCATGCGCTGTGGAACACAGAACAGCATGCTCATGTTTGTCTATAAAGAGGACACAGATAACGTATTAAACCCCAACCTCATGGAAGAGTCTTAAAAATCAGTGTCAAAGGCTCTCCTATGCAGACGGGCCCTGGCCGCCAGTCACTCTGTGAGAAGGTGCAGCTGGTGGAGCCGAGGCAGGGCTGTGTCCCATGCTGGGCCAGGCCTTGTTTCTCTCAGAAGTGTGAATGGGGTTCCCACCTTGGTCCCAGCCAGAGAGGGAATGAGTGTTGGGCAAGGCCAGATGGGAGACTCCTGTGACTGTACCAGCTCTTTGTGGGAGACTTCCTGTCCATGATGCCTGCCTGGTACCTCAGTTAACTGTACTTATCTTGTGTGTGTGTGGGGGGGGTGGGAATCCAGCTCCCGGCTGTTTACTTACATCCCAGGAGGGCAGCCTGTGTTGCGATCGGAAATAGTTGGCTCCAGGAACTCTGACATGATGGTACCCATAAATCCTTTGGTGCTGTTACATAAGTTATGTTTTAGCATATCCTTCTTCTGTCTGTGCTTATCAGGTAGGGATGGCTAGCTCACAGAGGGCAGGATCAGGGTTAATTTTTTCACCCGGACTCAAAACTTCATGGAGATAATTGGAAAGCCCTCCTTCTCCCCCTCCTCTCCCAGCTTTTCTCAGGGCAGTGTCCAGATAGAGGACAGGGAAGATCTCTCTTTACATACATAGTTGCAAGCAAAATCAGGGTTTCTAGTTAATGGACTGTGCCCTCCAGGTGAGCCTGCATTTGGGGCTGGCTGTTTGAAAGGACCAGCAGGCTGTTTTGGGTATGTTAATGGGCGTACCCAGTTCATAGGTTCGGGTCCCCTCTGAAATACTGTGGTTGATTCTGGAATTCAGAGGAGGGTGACCAGTTTGGTAAGGGGACTGGAAACCTTGACTTCGGAGAGAATATTTGAAAGGCTGGGAGATATTTCCCGGGGAGGAGAGCAGGCTGGAGCGCAGCAAGAAAACAGCTGGGCAAGACCTTATTGCTGGGACACCTGTGGCCAGACATAAAAGAGACTAAATTTCTTTTTAGCTGCTCCCAAGGGCAGGGCTGTGACAAATGGGTGGACACAATAGACACATTTCAGCTCCAGGTTGGAGACACCTTTCTGGCCTTTGGGGTTGCAGCCATCAAACCAGGTGTCTCCCAGGGCAGGCAACTGTGTAAGAGGAGGTTTTCATGTAAAGACTGGATGGCCTCAGCCAAGCTTGTGACTGAGGAAATGGTTCTGCCATTAGGAGTCTGGGGTGGGGTCCAGGAACGGATCTGTTTTTTAAACAGCTTGGATCTAGGTTTCAGATTTCTTCAGGTGATCTTGACCAACTCCCAGGCTTGAGACCATTGGCCAAGATAACTGCCTAGGTCACCCTCAACCTAGGGATGGTGTGGTTTCATGTCTTGCATCAGAGTGACTGTCTCCTAAAGTCTGTTAGGGTGTTCTGTCATCACGGCCATCTCAGGCTCTGTTTAAAAGAAGCAAAACCAGAACAGACCTGACGAGCCATTGGAGACATTCAGGGGGTGCTGGGAGCCTGTGCTGATGTGAGGGTGCTGATCTAGAAGGTGAGGGGTAATGGTGAAACAGGGCAGGAGGGATGCTTCGGACCCAGACTCAGATTCTCCTTTCAGTCTTTCCTGTCCCCTGCCTCTGGTTTGAGGCAAAAGCAGTATGTGGCTCACCATTGCTGGTGGGGTGGGGGGAGATGAGGGGTGGCAGTCAGCAGAAAGATGGACCTTGGTTCGAGTCCTGGTTCACTCATTCCTTTGTCTGGTCGTGGATATGAAAAACACTGAGGACACTCCTGGTCCAGATGGATGTACAGAATGCGGAGAACAAGGAGGTCAGGGGGTGGAGCGACGGAGCAAGAGGTAGGGAACTAGGAGATGGTGTGAAAGAGGGGGAGTAGGGCTTCAGGGCAGCAAGAGGAGACTGGAGCTCTGAGTATGAGGACAGGCCTGGAAGTGGGGGCAGGGATGCTCTCTGGGAACAATGGGATGTAGTTACCAGAAAAGGGGGAAAGACAAACAAACATGGGGATACAGTAGTGGCTTTCTTCTTCAGGCCAGCCTCATGTGTCAGCGTGAAATCCTCCAACCTCCTCTGCGCTCTGAGTGGGTTATGAGCTACTGCTTCTGGGTTTGAGGCTTCCTGACCTCACACTTGGGTGGTCCCCTCTCCCTTCCCCTTAGGGGTCCCAGGGCTTTATTGCAGTTGGCTTTTGGAAGGGGTCCTCAGGGACCTCAGAGCCCAGCACATAGTAGGTGCTCAGTGAGGGTTCGAATGAATGAATGAATGAATGGGTGGTGGGGTGGGTGGACGACTGCACACAGACTCTGCTGTGCCGAAGTGCTAGACCAACACCTCCACAGAAGGAAGCGATGCAGCTTGGCTTGGAAGCCTATTTTGGTGGATTGCAATCCTAAACTCTGAGCAGGGCTTCCGAAATCCCTCCTGCTGCAATTTAAAACGTGTGCCTCTTGGAAACAGAGAGCTGTCGCCTGGCACTGACGATACTATATCATTTCACAGATTTAAAAGCCATTATTAAGTCATTCTTTCAGCTTTCTCCCCATTCATTCAGAGAGCAACTGTTTATTAGGTGCCTACTGTATACCAGGTGCTTGCAAGGCCGTGGAAGTTCAAAGGTGACCCCGCCTGGGTCCCAGCACGCAGGACCTCCATTAGCCAATAGATATTTCACCTACACACATTTGCTTCTGTGTCAGAGGAGCGTTGGATATACGGGCTTAAACAGAATTCTTTACCGTGGGACTTTAAAGCTTTGACTATGTTAATGTGCACTAAAATTTGCTAAGAGGAGGGTATTTATCAAACATATTTGACCCCTGAATCTATTCTTTAAGGAGCATAACAAGGGTCATTAGTGTTTATTGGAATTCACTTTAGGATTCATTGCTTCAAGGGCTGGGAGCAGCCTGGAAATTTCTTAGGGATGGGCCTCTGGGATAGGCTTAGGCAAAATAATCTAGTCAGGGGCATTTATCTGGGGCCTTTCCTCCCTCAAGAAGGTTTCTCAGCCCATACTGGCTGGCTGCCTGTTTCAAAGTCTCATTTCCCATCTGGGTCTGAAATCCTTTATGAAATGAAATGATGGGAGGGACCAGGGAGACGCCACTTTCAATCTAGTTTTAGTTTCTTTCAGGGTCTTTGGCTGTCAGTAGACATTGGATCAGGCTGGGCTTCTAAATAATGACCTTTGGTGGGGTTCCTGGAATGGCTTTCCAGACCTTTCATTTCAGGCACCAACTGCATGGCTGCCCACAGGGGAGTTAGTGGTGGGTCATTCCAGATCATTCTTCTCCAAATTTTCTTTTTCCTTCCCACCTCAACTCTCCAAAAGGAGGAAGCCCTTAAAGAGAAATGATTATAAACCATGAGTATGCACTGAGTGTGTACTGCAAACCTTACACTGAGCTCATCCCCCACATACATGACCTCATTTAATTATAATATCGTTCTTAGGAGAAAGACATTCTTATCCCTATTTCAAGGCTCAGAAAAGGAGATAAGAGAATGTAAGGAACTTCCTCAAGGTCACACAGCAAGTGAACATAGCAGATGGTCAGTGCCTGCCCGTATTCCTTGGGCATGTACCTTTCCACCCCTGCCAGCTGTCAGGACCTGAGGGCTTTCTCTGGCCCCGAGCCTCTCTGCTCACCACGGGGCAGCTCAGAAATACTGGAAGTTTCCACCCCCAGAGCAGCCCTCAGCCAATGATTATTGTGTGCTGGTGGATGAAAAGTCCAGCTCTGAAATGTATGTTCTACGTTGGCTCCCTGTCCCGAGGAAACAATCAGCTCTAGTTGCCCACGGTGGGAAGGGGCTTGATAATATTCCTTTTCTCTGGGTTTACCTCCCTTCCTCAGCTCTCTTCTCCATTCCCCTTCTAGTGTTTCTTGGGGTTACTTCCCACGTAAACCACTTCTACTCAAATCTGTGTCTCAGGATCTTTTCTTGGGAGGAATCCAAATTGAGAGTTGAGAAGCAGGGATTTTAACCCAGGTTTGACTTAAACACCAAGTAGAGGGAGAGGTTGCTTACTTGGGCAAACGAGTATCAGGTGCAGGCCCCGTGGCAGGCTCAGAACCTAGTCCTGCCTGGATCTCTCACTCTTTTTCTTTTTTCTTTTTTGAAATACAAACTTTTCCAATCAGAAACATTTACAAAGAATTTTTTATGTTTATTTATTATTAATACAGAGAGAAACCAAGCACGAGTGGGGGAGGGGCAGAGAGAGAGGGAGACACAGAATCTGAAGCAGGCTCCAGACTCTGAGCTGTGAGCACAGAGCCCGATGTGGGGCTCGAACCCACAAATTGTGAGATCATGACCTGAGCTGAAGTCAGATGCTTAACCGACTGAGCCACCCAGGTGCCCCTAGGTCCCTCACTCTTATCTGATAACGTTTGTCAGAAGTAGACCAGTTGCTGGACTAGAGGAATGAAGAGGAATATAAAAAATTTTTAAATACAGCTATAGAAATGCACATGTAATTTATATATGATATATACCTCTATCTTTAGAACTATTTTTAAAAGCTTTACTTCTTAAAAACATATGGCTTTCTGTCTCCTAGACAGTGGCTCAAACACCAGCCAAAAGACTCACTTTTCCTTTTGATCAGCATTTTTTAGATAACAAAGGACTTTACCGTGTGTGATCTCCTCTGCTGCTCATGACAGTTCCGAGGAGGTGATGGGCAGAATGGGGCAGACATGAGCTTTGGGGCCCAGAGGCCCCAGGGAAAACCCTGGTTATATGATCCTGGCTGAGTGGCTCTGCCTCTCCCAGTGTTTCCTTTGTGTTACCTGGGGATAATAGATTCCTAATTGACAGGATCTGATGTTTGGTACCAGAAGGAGGTAATGCACTCATAGTTACAGACCTGTGTTGCTGATATTATGTTGGAGAGGGGGAAGTATGGGTTCAGAGAGGTTAAGTGACCTCATTCAGGTTACACAGCTAGTTAGTTAGCTTCGGAGTTGCAATATAAATCCGGATCTCTGGCTCCAAATCCAGTGTTCTTTTCGCATTTGGCCCTGGCCCTGCATCTACTTGGTGGTGTGTACAGAAGCTCGAGAAGGCACAGCTGTTCTCAAGCGGTTGTCTTGGTTTGGTTTTGGAATATGTGGTGTTATCTTTGAGATGGCTGTCCTTCCTCCATGGTGTCTGGCTCAGATGGGGATTCAGTGAGTTGTCATTTCCTGAGCCTGCGATGCTGTGAAGGAAGGCAGCCCGAAGTGTTCAGGGGGTGGCTGGGATCAGATGTTTACCAATGAAGAGCTCCTGAGTGGTTTTATGGATGTGTGAGCAGCTTAGCTCGGGAGTGAGGCTGACTTGTGTCCACTCTTCTGGTGGCATCAGTGGAACAGGGGAGAGGAGGGAGGAGGCTGCTGGGGACACATCAGGGTTACTTGTTGGTACAGACCCAGGGTCTTTCTGGAGAGTAGCATCCAGTAGATGTGCGGTTTAGCGCTAAATAGTGTGTATCTTCAAAGCCCAGTTCCTCAGGATCATCAACACCTTAAAAAATACCCCAGGGGCACCTGCATGGTTCAGTCGGTTAAGCGTCTGACTTTGGCTCAGGTCATGATCTCACTGTCCATGAGTTCGAGCCCTGTGCAGGCTCTGTGCTCACAGCTCAGAGCCTGGAACCTGCTTCGGATTCTGTGTCTCCCTCTCTCTCTGCCCCTCTCTTACTTGCACTCTCTCTCTCTCCCAAAAATAAATAAACATTAAAAATAAATTAAAAAATTTTTAATGTTTATTTTTGAGAGACAGATAGAGCATGAGGAAGGGCAGAGAGAAAAGGAGACACAGAACCTGAAGCAGTCTCTAGGCTCTGAGCTGTTAGCACAGAGCCCGATGTGGGGCTTGAACCCACGAACTGTGAGATCACGACCCAGGCTGAAGTTGGCTGCTTAACCGACTGTGCCACCCAGGTGCCCCTAAAAATAAAATAAAAATAAAATGCCCCAGACATCCTGCTTCACATCCACTTCTCTCCCTGTCCCTCCTCTCAAGAAAACTAAAGGAAAATGTTAACTCTTGCCCAAGTGCCATTTTTTGCTAAGTGAATTTTCAAGATTTTAATTTTATTTTATTTTAAATCTTTATTTATTGAGAGAGAGAGAGAGAGAGAGAGAGGAAGTGACAGAGAGAGAGGGAGAGAGAATCCCAAGCAGGTTCCATGCTGTCAGTGCAGTGCCTGACTTGTGGCTCAATCCCACAGACCATGAGATCATGACCTGGGTCAAAATCAAGAGTCAGACACTAAACTGACTGAGCCAGCCAGGTGCTCCTATTTATTTATTTATTTTAAAGCAGCCTTCACACCCAGCACAGAGCCCATCATGGGGCTTGAACTTAAGATCCTGAGGTCATGACCTGAGCTGAGATCAAGACCCAGGTGGTTAACCAACTGAGCCTTCCGGGCGCCCCAGGATTTTCAAGATTTTATTTTTACATTTTCTTTTGGGGGATGGGAAAGCTATCTATTTGTTTACTTAGCATGCCAAGTCCCCAGTTTTCCTCTGGCCAAGTCCCTTTTCCTGTAAACATTTCACCCTGCTGCATGGGAGGGATCCATCCGCCCCTCTCCCCTTACCCCGGACTGGCTCCCCATCGTACCACTAGCAGGCGGTACCTTGGCCCTGACCTCAGCTGAGGAGGCTGCCAAGGGAGCAGTGCAGAGCTGAACCCCTCCAGGGGCCCTGCCTTTGCAACATTGGACCCTATGAATCAAAATTAGAAGCATTCTCTTCTTTTTCTCTGTAGCACTTATACTGGTTTGTAATTTGTTTTGACGTGTTCACCTATCTTTCTACTGGACAGTCGGCTTTCTGAAGGCAGGGGTCTGTTTTAATACCTGAATGTTTATTGAATGCTATTGACTTTCTGATTCCTACTTGCACAGCATTGTGGGAAGAAGGCAGACAGTTCCCATTCTCAGGTTCCATGGGGATTTCTGACTTGGCAGAGAGGAGTCCCTCATGGTGCTGCCTCCTTGAACCAGGATGGGCTTGTCCTCCACTGGCAGGGGACCATGTTCCTGGGGTTGTGGCTTTAGGAAACACTGCTTTTCCTCTGTACCCTGTTCTCTCTCTTAGATTTCCTACTGGTCTGTCTGGTGATATCACCCTGCACCCATTTGCCCCCTGACCCCATTCTCGATCCGCTGTCTTCTCAGCTTTCCTCTGGTGTCTTTTCCTGCTCCCCGAGTCTTCCTTACTCCTCCTTTCCAGCTGTAATGTGCGGGGAGGACCCCAGAGACTCACCAGGAAGCAAGTGTAACTGTAAGGACAATAAAATGGGCATGGATAACTACACGAATTCCAAAAAGTATTCTTCATTCTTTTGAAAGCAATCCCATGAAACGGCAGTTCCCGTAACACATTATAAACTTCTTATAGCTGGTTGCCATGCATTACAGTGCATGTGTCAGCTCTGTGTTTCACCTCAAACTCCCAGGGCTAAGACTTCAGCTCTCTGGGTGGGTTAACCTCAAGTAACCCAACAGAGCTTAATGTGTGGGAAGTGAAGACACATCTAGGACTTTTTACATAACCTGGTATCCAGGCTTATCTGGGGGGAGTGGGGGCTGGGGGCGAGGGCACCCACATCTTGTAATCCTGCTGGGTCTAACAGGCACCCGAGCTGAGAACTGCTGCCCTGAGCCTCCCTCCATCAGCACAGGGATCATGTGGATGACCCTGAGTCTGATTTATGGCTGGATTGCAAGGCGAGTTGTTTATATCCACAGGGTTTATTGCGGTGATTCAGTAAAGAATGATGGCCACTAAAAATTATTGCAGGCGTGTAATGGGAAGAAAACTTGGTTGGTGGTTGGTGTATAAAACCTTGTCAGGCAAGGCTGTGGCCCGGTATATTTATGTTGCTCTTATCACCAGCAATTAGACCCAAACGTGGCTCGATAAATGGCTTAGCACAGTGCTAGGATAACTGCAAGAATATTTTAGATGATGATTACTACTCCGGGTGCTACAATGAGCCTTCTTTGAAGGGCGGTGAATCTCACTCAACATTCCTCGGGCCTGCTTGCCACAAACAAGTGCCTTTTGATGGGTATTAACCCTTTTCTCTCTTGGTGCTTGGTAATTCCCTTCTGAATGGGTGGAAATCGTGCCAACACGTGTGGCCTCACCACCCTCAGCAGTGTTCATTATCCTTTGTGAGTCCCTCCGACTAGAATGTAAATGAGAACATTGTCTGTAGTAGGTGCTCAGTAAATACTTGTTGGGTGGGTAAATGAATTTGCTCTAAGTTACGCAGCAGGTAAATAGCAGTGTTAGTCCAACACTGTTAACTACTCTTCCTTTTTTGATTCTATTTATTTTTTATTTTTTTAGTGTTTATTCATTTCTGAGAGAGACACACATATACCAGAGTGTGAGAGGAAAGAGGGTCCGAGAGAGAGAGGGAGACACAGACTCTGAAGCAGGTTCCAGGCTCCAAGCTGTCAGCACAGAGCCTGATGCAGGGCTCAGACGCACAAACGGTGAGGTCAGACCTGAGCCGAAGTCGGATGCTTAACTGACTGAGCCACCTGGGTGCCCCCCTTTCTTTGATTCTTAAGTTCATGAAAAGCAAGGAGTGATGTCGCTAGTGACTCCCTGTATGCATTTACTGTTATCAGCGCCTGTCGCAAGGACACCTTGAAGTTACTTGTTTTCGAGCACCTTTGGATCGGGGCAAGAAGCACAAGGATTCTGTGGCAGCCCTCGTGCCCTGGGGGCACCTAGAGAAGGACATGAAATTGGGGTCTGAGGACTGAGAAGATTGCAAAGCACCAGATGTGTGGGGCGGAGGCCTAGGAAGTCTCCCGATCCAGGACAGAGCAATGTCCTTGGGTTAAACTATGCGAATGGCCACATGTGGATTACGACGTGGTCGTTTTTGGAAAGGGGTTATCTGGGGAGAGTTAATTTTGGATTTTGCTTTACATTTATTTTTAAAGTGGAATATTTCTCTGGCATTGGTGACAATGGCCTAGAAAAGCCAGTTAGTCACCATCTGAAAGCTTCCCCAAGTGGGGTGCTGTTGCCCCTGCCTGTTCCCCCCTACCTTCTGCAGGATGGGTTTAAACCCTCTCCCTCTGAGGCCTCTGGGGATGTGACACTGGCAAACAGGCCTATAGGGAACTCCTGCTGGGTCTGAAGTAGTATCATTCTCTGGTTTGATCCTGGGGTGGAGGGGGTGGTGACCGCTTGTGAGGGTGGCTGCTCTTGGTGTCTCCTGGGGAGAAGCAGTGGGATTCAGGTGAGGCTGTGTCCAGCTCTGTAGGTCAGGTTCTGGCCTGCATCCTCCTGTAGTCTTGTTTTTTTCCTCCCATTACTTTCTCTCAGTATCTTCTCTTGGAAGTGAAAGGGAAATTATCTTAAACCCAGATTTAAAGAATGAACCTGGTTGTTGTTGTTTTTTTAATGTTTTTTAATTTTACTTAAAATTTGGGTTTTAGTTTTTTTTTTATGTTTTTTATTTGTTTTTGAGAGACAGAGAGAGACAGCACGAGGAGGGGAGGGTCAGAGAGAGAGAGAGGGAGACACAGAATCTGAAGCAGGCTCCAGGCTCTGAGCTAGCTGTCAGCACAGAGCCCGACGTGGGGCTCAAACCCGCAAACCGTGAGATCATGACCTGAGCCAAAGTCCGATGCTCAACCGACTGAGCCACCCAGGAGTCGCTGGACCTGGTTTCTCATGAGGGAAAAAAAAGATGTGGACTGCCCCACCCCTCTTCCCCTAAGGTCTTCTTTAGGTTTTGCTGTGGACATGAAGAGAGTATGTGGTCCCTGTGCTATGAGGGCGCCCTCCCCCAGGCTGGCCCTGGAATGATGGAGGGGGCCACTTACTCATTTACTACAGGCAAGCAAATGGAGATCTGCCAACTGTGAGACTTCCACTGGGTCTCCACCCCCCACACCCCTGTAATTAGCCTACTAGCAGCAGCTCAGGCCTGGAGGGAGCAGGGCAGTGGCTGCGGGCAAGTGAGCTTGGGAGGACCCGTAGGAGTTGGGTGCTGGTGCTGGTGCTGGTGTGGGCGGGGCATGCTCTTCCCCAGTAGAGTACAGAGGTTGGGACCCTTGGGTTTCCCAGAGGCTGAGAAGCTAGCAGGCTGGCCACACATAAAACATGCCCCTTGCCTTCTCCCACTTGCTCCCACCACCTTAGCCAGCCACATCCCTCGATGGTCTCAGAGGAAGGTAGTTCTCTGTGCTGTTAAAGTAATTTAGTGACTAAGGGGACAAAAAGATGATACAGCCCTGGGGGGGGGCGGGAAGGGGGCGCGGGACTGACAGTCACTCAGCAGACCGTGCACAATTCTCAGACATTTCTTTCCTGCTTTACCCTCCTTCACGGGTCCCTGTCTGCCAGTCCTCCTGGTCAGTGTCCTTCCACTTCCTTGAACTCAGCATGTCCTAAACCAAAATTCATCGTCATCCATAACTTGGCTTTATTTTTGTCAGTGTCACCTCTGTCTCTGCCTGCGTCCTGGTTAGATGTTTGGTGGACTGGTTAGCAAATATCTCCCACGTGTTAGGTGCTGGGAACCAGGATGAGTAAGCCACAGACCCGCC
This sequence comes from Suricata suricatta, assembly GCF_006229205.1. Taxonomy (NCBI): domain Eukaryota; kingdom Metazoa; phylum Chordata; class Mammalia; order Carnivora; family Herpestidae; genus Suricata; species Suricata suricatta. The sequence goes on along the minus strand of NC_043704.1, from coordinate 68,531,505 downwards.
TCTGACAGACCTGTGCATAGTGTGTCTCGAGCACCAGGCTCTGTTCTGAGCACTTTAGTTGTGTTAACTCACTCACTCCCCACAGCGGCACTATGACATAAGCGCAGATGTTGTTCCCCCCATTTTGCAGACGGGCACATTGAGACATAGGTTAGACCAAGCTGAACCAATGAATGGGGCCGTCTGGCTCCAAGGCTGGGCTCTTACCTGTGAAGTCCAGGAACTCACAGCCCCTGGGCCCAGTGGGACACCAGCAGTTTGGGCAGCAGAGACAGCACATGGGTGCTGGCTTCTTCCTGGGGGGAGTGGGGAATGCTTGCAGCAGAGTTGAGACTGGCTGTTAGGTGGGACTGAGTTGGGAAGAGTATATAGACTTCTGGGCCAAGGTGTTTTTTTGTTTTTGTTTTTGAGGCAGTAGGGATCTCTAGAAGGTTCTCATGCAGGAGAGGAAGTGGATGTGGCCCTGTGTGTATTTAGAAAGGTGGGGTTCGTGTTGGTTCATGGAGCTAAAGGGAGGAGCCTCCAGGGAGAGGGAGAATGGGCAGTGAGTGGGGAGACTGCCCCCTTTCCTGTCCATGAGACTGGAAGGCAGGGGAGAGTTGAGGGTCAGGGCTTTCAGACAAGATGGGCAGGGTCACAGGGAGCCACTTGGGCATTTACCTATTAGTTTCTCTTTGCTTTGGTCACAAGTGGTGCCACCTCGGTTCCCTCATGCTCCCCAGCCAGGACACCAGTTCTCTAGTCTCTGGAGAATGAGATAGCACCTCCTTCTGGGGGAGACCTGGGATGGATCCCAAGGGCCCCCTCTTTATTTTTTCTTGAACTTTAAATATCCCATGTCAGTACCCTCCCCTCAAATCCCTAGGGCTCAACCTTTATCCAGATGTTAAATACCAAACATTCACCCTGCTAGCCCCTCCTCCCTCTGGAAGCTCCCAGCCAGTTCTGTCAGGTGCCCAGAGACCTCATGTCTCAGAGAACTTTACTGTTCTCTGGGGCCTGGTGTCCTGGCCACCGTGACCCCCGGCAGAGCCTCTGGTGCTCCCACAGGCCCAGCATGCTACCTTCCATATACTCTTCTTCCTCAGAGGCCACCTGACAGTGCAGAGTAAACTCCTTGCTCATTGCTTGCCTCTCCCACCCGCTGAGGGTGTCCACTTCCCCGGGCGGGACCTCGTCACTCTCATGGCTGTGTGTCCTGTGCCTCCTCAGTCAAATCCCAGCTCTGCTGTGGCCCAGCTCTGTCTCCTTAGCAGGCTTCTCGCTCTTTCTGAGCCTCTTTTGCATAAGATGGAATATAGTAAGAATGGTTACCTCTGAGGGTTGTGTTGAACATCGTACGTGATGATATGCAAAGCACTTCGCACAGGGACTGCCGAGGAAAATGCCTCGAGTAAATGACCTGCAGTCCGTCTGGCTGTGCATAGTTTGCACTTGTAAATCCCACACATTACAGGAGGGCCCAGTCTTGCTGCCAGATGCCCATGTGTGTGAATGGTAGTAAACAGGGTAGAAGAAAATTGCATTGCCTCTAAAAGGAAGGCTAAGTGGAGGGAGGGTGAGGCGCTGGGTCCTGGATTTTTATCGCACCCTTGCCTCATTCTTATTCTGGCTGGTGGCCACCAAATGTCTAGTGCAGCCCCACTAGGGGCAAGGCAGCCTCCAGAACTGACTGGGGCCAGTCTGGGAGCTGGGACAGGACTTTCCTGGGTGAGTGTAAACTGGGGAGTGGGCTGAGCCAGGTCCCCCTGAATTCGGCGGTGGCTGTAGCTGAGGGAGGCTACAAGGAGGTCAGGACTCTGACTCGCATCCCCTCTGAGGACTATTCGAGAGAGGCCGGTAAATAAACTGAGAGTGGTTTTTGAAGAGTCAGAGCCACTGGGGAAGAGAGGGACATACATCTGCTTCTCCCAGATGTGTTTCCTTCTGTAACTTCATTAAGACATGTACTCACGCAGCAAAGGACAACAAAACCACCCACGGACCAGCAGAGGCCTCAGCGTGGAGAGTGCTCTGAGCTGCTGAGGCCTGTTGGGAAGAAGGCCTGAGAGAAGCTAGATGAGGCACTCGAGGGATCTGGCCTGAGGGCGAGTGACAGCCAGGACACTGAGTCACACTCCTTGCCCCTAAGTGAGTGTCCAGGTGGGGTAAGGCCCATGCCTGGGCAAGAGATTGGTGATAATGTCCAGAACATTCCCCCAGCCGGTTAGACCTTGGCGCGGGAGGAGGGGGTCCACAGGGCTGGCCAGCTGGGTGGACTGTTGGAGGACTGCTGGGAAGTGGCCTGCCGGCTTCCTGCCTGTTCATAGCCTCGTGTGCCCCAGACTGGGCCCCTTCCCTCCAGTTCTGCTACCCTAACACTGTGCAGGGGGCCCCCTGTGCCTGGGCTGCGCCCAGAATGCCTGGGGAGGGGCTGTGCCAACGCCAGAAACCACAATAGACCCTGACCCTGGCTAATGGAGGCAGTCTCCAAATGGACCTTTTTTCTTTTTGGCTAAATTAACATTTGGCATTTCAGGGTGCTGGCCTCATGCCCGGCTGCTCTGGCCTTCTGCCTGTCAGCTCCTTTGAGGCTATTTTTGCCATTCACTTATTTATTAACTATTATTGCTCCCCAGGACAGATGGGCACACACACACACACACACACACACACACACACACACACACACACACTGACATGTATGTGCATGACCATACACACATCCTCCAACCCAGAGCCCATTGGAAAAGCTAGCCTGCACCCACCAGGTGGAACGTGGTGTGCAGAAGAGGGAAATGATCAAAAGGATGGTTGCTAGGTCCGGGTAGAGGCAGTGGCCTCCCCAAGCTCATCATTCCCCAGAAATGCCTTCCACCCCACAAAGCATCTCTGTTCCCATTCTCTTCCTCTCAGGGGTGTTCAGTCCTAGGAAGGGCTCATGTGGGAGAAGATTGTGGGTCTTGCCTGAACCATCTTTCCAGAGAGATAAGCAGGGGGCCAGGGGGCCTAACAAGAGCTCCCTTGTTAGGACTTCTCTGTTCAGTTCCACCAATCCCCCATCTTCCAGAGGGAAGCTTGGCATCTGCCTTCAGAGAGCACGCAGCCTGGTGGGGCAACGCTGGGCTGTGCTGGTGAGATGGACAGTCCTCAGTCCCATTACCTGATGACAAAGTGCATCAGAAGGAACAGGCTGGAATTGAGGGAAGGTGTGTACTCGGGTGTCTACCATTTGATTCTTGTGACAGCAGGTTGCTAACAGCAGAACAAATGCCAAGCCCCAAACCACACAGACCTGTGCGCCCGTCCTGCGTGCAGGGCACTGTGTGTGGCCCAAGGGTGTACGATGCAGACCCCAGAGCACCGTGTGATAATCCCCACCCTTGCTCCCAGTGTCTTTGTTTTGGGGTTAGCCTGCCTGCTTTGAGCCTAGGGCCCCAGCCGTGTTTCCCTCCACGGCCCCGGTGGAGCCAGTGGGAAAACAGAATAAACAGCAGGGACCTCCGGCCTGAGTCTGTCAGGGCCTTGTCCTGGGCCTTGGTGTATACCTGTGAGAAATGGGAATGCAAAGCAGTGAGTGAGGAGATTGGGCCCTGAGTGATGGTGACCAGGCCCGCGTCCTGGGGTAGCTCCCTGTTTTTGCCCACTCAGCTGGCTAGCCCCAGCCTTCCCTTCTTAGGGCATGTGGCATCTACTTCCCTCATTCCCTAGGGCCCTTCTCTGCCTCAAGACACTGCCCTCCTGAAACTGGATACTTACTGCAGAGGGATGCCAGCTGCTGGGCTCTGTCCTGCGGGGCTTGTCTGCCTTAGGACCGACCCAGTGCCAGCCCTTCTCAGGATGGCGTCAGGGAACTCCCTAGAGCAGGGGGCTTGCCCCTTCCATCAGACTGGGAGCTGAGGGCACAGGCTGCATCTCCCCCGTGAAGATGAGGAGCTCCTGGAGGATGAAGAGCATGCATCTCCTATCAGACTAGAAGCTCACTGAGGTCAGGGCCCGAGTCTGTCCCCGCCAGATTGGAAAGTCCCTGAGGACAGGAGATGTTAGCGTCCCCATCAGACTGGGAGCTGCCTTAGGATGGGATCAGGTGTCTTCTTCCCCACTTCAGGACCCAGTTTCTAGTTGTGGGACACAAAGGTGCTCAGTTCTTGGTACCTGGGAAATTTGGGAAGAGGATGGAATGTTGGAAGCTCCATGGCTGTAACAAGGGATGCTGGAAGAGGAGAAATTTCCCACCTTTATGTAGGAAGTCAGAGCCAAGAATTAAACTCTCTTAATCAGGAGCTTCCCTCTGGTTCCCCTTCTCAGCGGTGGGGTAGGGATGGGTTTTACAGCCAGGGTAGGGAGAGGTCAGGATTTCACAAATATGATACCAGTTGAGCACTAGAGTTTGTACTAAGCTCAGGGCTTGAGTCAGGGAGGTGGGTGCATGTATGGGATGAGTGGGCAGTCAGGGAGGGCTGGGCCAGTGCCTCTGGTGGGCAAGACTAAGTGTCCTCTTGAGCTACTGCCTCACATGACTCACTCACTCCTGTGCCCAAGGCTGGGGCAGACCCAGTAACTCTCCTGTCCCCTCCTTGTCCTTGAGCTCAGCCCTGATGCTTCTCCCTGGGAGGGACATTTTAGAGGTCCTCTCTGCTCTGCATCCAGATTATGCCAGGCTCCTGTCAGACTGTGATCTATGTGTGTCTGTATCTTTCTCCCCTACGTGAGAAGAGACTGTCTCATTAATTTGTTTGCTTGTCCCTCTCCTGGAACGGCCACAGTCCTTGGACTCTTCTGGAGTACAATGGCTTGTAAGAGCCCTTAGAAGTAGCATGTGAAGGGGCTCACTGAGAAGGGGTTCCAGCTTGCCGTTGGAGGGTCTGGCAGGGAATCCCTTGTCGTATGGTCTGCTCGTTCTGGTAGGGGCTATGGGAGGGGGGTTTGCAGCTCCGCCAGTCACGAACTGAGCTCACTGCCCTTGACCTGCAGTTATGACGCAGTTGCTGTGTGGTTTAACGGCAGGTATTTGGGCTTTACAGATGGGCAGCTCCGGATTTGAAACCCACGTCTGCCCCCTACCTGTATACAAGTTATTTTGGACGAGTGACCACAATGCCTGACTCTCAGGGTCCGCATCTGATCACGTGGGGTTGTTGCCATCTACTCCACAGCTGTGTCGCCAGACTTGTGCACCAATCTGTGTAAAGCACTCTGACCTTCCCCTCGGGTCATGGAAATGCCACGGATAGGCAGAGAGGAGGAGTTCAGTATATTAAATGTTTTTTCATCATCTTGTGTGTTTTAACTTCAGCTGCTTTAGCTACTCATCTAAATTTTTTCTCAGCTTTGATGCCACTTTGCTGAGAGAAGGGGAGAAAGTGTGGCCATATTAGGAGCTGAGCAGAACCCTTTGAGGGCCCCTTTCTTCCCAGGAGGAAGCTGGCAGTCCCCATGCCTGCACACAGTTCTGCCTCCCAGGCAAGACTGTATTATTATGAGCTAATGTCTCTGCTGTCCCCGGAGTGGCCAGGGAAGAAACATCGAGTAATATGATTACTACAACAGTAATAATAACAGCAACAACACCGACTAGCACACACAATTATGGTGAAAGCTAAGATTTGAGGGCCTGGCTCCAGGCCAGAGCTGTGGTTAGCTTACAAGGGGCGGCCATGGGGCTTGAAGGCAGAGGCTTTCAGGTTTTTCATACTCACATCGCCCTCACATAGTCTTCCTCCATTAAATACAAAGCCTCTCTCCAAATCAATACATCTCTTCTACTATAGCATAGCAGTCGGGTTTGAGATGTATGATCTTGTGCCCATCCCAGAGTCAGTGGGGAGGTCCCACAAGGGGACATAGCAGGCTCCATCTGTCTTGCTACCCTCTGCTCTCCACTTACCCACCCAGAGCGCCCCCTACCGAGGCACCCCCCACTGCAGACCTGTGCCCACTCTTGAGTGGCAACTTGAGCCCCGAGTGCAGGGGGCAACGGCAGGGTGGGAACTCTCTCTGTAGCTCAGGGTGATGGCCAGGGTGGACCACACCCAGGCCCTGGATTTAGGGGTAGGTGCGTAGTGACATGCTCACATCCCAGCATACGATTATTATAGTGCAGTAGCTAAGGACCGCCTAGGTTGGAATTCTGGCTCTGTCACGCATCAGCTGTAAGACCTTGGGGAAGTTCCTTAACTTCTCAGAGCCTCTGCTTTCTCATCGGGAAGTAGAAATAATAAAAGTAACTTCATAGTGTTATTATCCATCTTAATGATAGCATGTGGTCTGTGGTAAGCCCATGAAAGTTCAGCTCTTTTATAGTTATTATTATTTTGGTAGGGACAATAAAAGTACCTTCAACAGCGCCCACCTGTGGGTTCTGTTATATGTTGAGTTCTGTTTTCCAAAAAGACGTTGAAGTTCTAACTTCAGTACCTATGACCTTATTTGGAAAGAAGGTCAGATTAGATGAAGTCATTAGGGAGGACCCTAATCCAATATGACTTGTGTCCTTATAAAAAAGGAGAAATTTGGACCAAGAGACAGACATTCATTGGCGGAAGATGGCCTGAAGACATGAGAATGCCATCTACCAGCCCAGTAATGCCCAAGGCTACCTAAAGCTAGGAGGGAGGCCTGGAAGAGATTCTCCCTCACAGCGCAGAGGAACGGTGGGCTCACATCTTGATTTTGGACTTCTGGGCCAGGACTATGAGACAATAATTTCTGTTGCTGATCCCTCAGTTTGCGGTACTTCTTAGAGCAGAACCCCAGGAAACAAATGCAGAGTCTGATGAAGGTATGGCCCACCAGCCCCCACTGCTACCCTGAGTGACCTGCCTTGCTCAGGGTAGAAGAATGGGGGTGACACTGAGCAGACCATGGTCTGGGATCCTCTAACCGGCTTTGGCTGGCCTCTGGCACCTGGCACCTGTCTCAGGGGGCCCAGGCTCTTGGCCTGCAGGTGAACAGAGTTGGAGCCATTTATAGGGCCCGAGACACAGATAGCCCACCCCACTTCCCACCCTGTCTTCCTAACTCTCTCCTCTGCTTCCCAGAACACTCCCCGCCTCACCCCTGCTCCAGACAGGAGGAAATGGAGAAAAGAGATCATAAATCCCGGGAGAGGGCAAGCCAAGGTAGGATTTGGGCTCCTCTCCCTGCCCGTCTCCAGGAGACTTAAATCTATTCTCTAGGCGGGAAATGGCCTGCCTGTCTGGGGTGTATCTGTGTGTTTATGCATGTGAGTGAGTGTGTGTATAAAGAATGTCCCTCATTGGGGCGCCTGGGTGGCTCAGTCGGTTAAGCCTCCGACTTCAGCTCAGGTCAGATCTCACGTTTGTGGGTTCGAGCCCTGTGTCAGGCTCTGTGCTGACAGCTAGCTCAGAGCCTGGAGCCTGCTTCCGGTTCTGTGTTTCCTTCTCTCTCTGCCCCTCCCCCTCTCATGCTCTGTCTCTCTTTGTATCAAAATAAATAAAACATTAAAAAAAAAGTTAAAAAAAAAAAGAAGAATGTCCCTCATTAAGCTGCTGTGGGCCTCGTGACCATGACTCATAAACGTACAATCAGGCTGCTCCGGACAGAGGAGACCTGTCCCCGGAGTGGGCGATGCCGGTTCCCGAGGCAGCAGCCAGCACTAAGGCCCTCCACAGTGCACCTTGGCAGCCCGCCCCTGTCTTCTCCCTCCAGAGAACGGGGTGTTTGGTATCACTTGAGGGAACAGATCGGTCTTGAGGGCCTCTGTCAGCAGGGTGTGGGGATCCAGCGATGAAGAAGGTGCTGGCCTCACCACTGGGATCTAGTCATCTGTGCAGGATGGAGGGGTGGGTAGTGTTTAAGATAAGCACCCAGATCTAAGGGGAATAAAATAAGGGAGCATGGAGAAGTACTCATGGTTGAGAGTCATGATGAGTAGGGAAGGCACCTGGGGAGGAGGAGAAGTTGGGGATGTCAGGGCGGGGAGAGCTCATGGGGTCTTCATGAAGGAGGCTCTGAAGCCCTGACATTGCTGCAGCGGGGAATGCAGAAGCAAAGTCCTGGAAGTGGGAGCATGCAGGGTGGTGTGTCTGGACATACTGAGTCTTCCTTGAGACCCAAGTGCAGAGTCCTCCCTGGGGCAGGTGGGAGAGAAGACAGGCAAAGTAACCTATTATGGCCTCAAATGCTGGTCATGGAGGTCTACATAATATTGCTATAAGAGGGGATTTTTTGAGGGCAAGAGTGCATGGTTTGGGCTGTACTTTAGAAGGGAGTTAGACAGGGAGAGTTTGCAGGGTGGAGAGGATGCAGCTCTGGAAAGAGGCTGAGGCAGGTCTAGGAGGGGAGTTGGGGGCACAGTGGGAGTGGGAAGAAAGGGCGAAGGGAGACACATTTCTCTTGGCAGTCGAAGATTTGGCAAGTGAGGAAGAAGAGGCATGGAAGATGAGCCCGGGTAAAGGAATAGTGCTGCCATTCAAAGGGAGGTGGGTGGGTTGCGGTTCCCTGGCCTGTGGCATTTGGAGGGGAGGGGCCTGTGTGCTTGGGGTCAGATGTGGTGAGGGCGGGTCTGTAGGGAATCATCATGGGGCGAGGGAGGTGCAGGGCCCTCTCTGGGGAACCTGGGATGGTGGGGACGTGGGATCCTTGGGTGAACACGTGTTATTTGCCTTCCCAAGATGAGTGGCCAGCATGAGTCTCGGCTCCTTGGGCCCTCGGTGCTTTGTAGCTCAGACCTTCCAAGGGGCATGGTGGCCAGCTTCTCAGGGAGATGAGTTCGCTCTGATTCTTGCAAGTGGCTGTATCCTTGCCCACAAAAGAGTTGGTAGCCATGGCTGGGTCCAGGGTCTTCCTGTGTTAGAGGGCCACTCTGGGTCTTCATCCAGCACGTTTCTGGCATCTCAAGCTGTCTTACCTGGAATGACTTCATTTAGATCGTTTTCTGAGCTTCACTACATAGAATTCTGAAATGTCAGAGGTTACAAAAACGTTAAGCTGCCATATCCAATTCTTATTTTTAGTGGCACGAATGGAGGACCAGGCAGGTGAGATGGCCACCGAAAAGTCATGGGGTTATTCAGGGCTGATTTATCCCTTTCTTAAATGGTTGGGATTTAGACCTGTCTTCTGAACTGAGATGCGGCCCTCTTTCCCATGTCACCTTCTTTATTTGTGAGCTCCTGTCTTCTTCAAAGTCAGGAGCTGTGTCCATCCCTGCCACTCAGCCAAGAGGACATTTAATAAAAATTTGCCACCCGAATAAAAGAAGGATAGTGCCTAGCACATGCAAATATTTATTCCGTTGGGGAGTGGCAGGGGCAAGGACTTAAGGAAATGTCCTCTCTGGGGGGCTGGCTGTTCAGGGTCTGTGAGAGAGGAGGTTGGCTTGGCCATGGGGCGATTGTTTCCATCACTGCCTTGTTGAGGAGCCCAGGAAGAGGGCTGAGGAGGTGAGAATACCAACTCCTTTTCTTCCCTGGACAGGCTGACCCCTCTGTGCGCTTTTGTTGCCTCCTACCCGAGGTCAGGTGTGTGGGGGGTGGGGAATGGGGAGGAACCCTGTACCTTCGGGGATGTTGGGCAAGCAGAGGTGTTTGAGGCAGACAGGTCTACTGGGCCAGACAGAGCTGCAAGGCACCCTTGGGTTTCATCTCTCTGAGGGGAAGGATTAGTCAGTTTGGGCTGCCATAACAAAATACCACAGACTTGCTGGTTTAAACAACAGACATCTATTTTCTCACAGTTCTAGAGGCTGGAAGTCCAAGATCAAGGTGCCAGCAGATGCAGTTTCTGGTGAGAACTGTCTTCCTGGCTTGCAGATGGCTGCCTTCTTGCTGGGTTCTCACATGGCCTTTCCTCTGCACGTGAGCTTTTGAGAGAGAGAAAGAGAGGAGACTCTGGTGTCTCTTCTACTTAGAATACCAGCCTTTACTGGATGAAGGCCCCACCATTATGACTGCCTCTGAAGTTTTAATGTTCGTTTATTCATTCATTCATTTATTTATTTTTGAGAGCAAGAGAGAGAAAGAGAGAGCATGAGTGGGAGGGGCAGAGAGAGAGAGTTTGAGAGAGTGAATCCCATGCAGGCTCTGCAGTGTTAGCGCAGAGCCCAAGGCAGGGCTCTATCCCACGAACCATGAGATCATGACCTGAGCCGAAGTCAAAGCCAGACGCTTAACAGACTGAGTGACTTAGGCAACCCCCTTATGATCTCCTTTAATCTCAGTTACCTCCCCAAGATTCCAGCTCCAAATCTAGTCACATTGGAGGTTAGGGCTTTACCCTGGCAAGTTTGGAGGGTATGTTCTGTGCCTAACATAGAGGGCTTGCAAATGACAGCTGTAGGTCTGCATCTTGCCCAGTATCGGGGGAAGTATCCTCTCTGTGGGTGTGAAAGTCATGTCTTGTAGGATATTTTCTCAAAATCTTGAAGTCTCTACAAGCTTCTGTGAATAAATTTTCACATTCCATCATTTACCTCTGATGAGGGTCAGAGTCTGAGTGTCCCTTGTTCCTTAGAGCTTCTTCCCCTCCAGTCAGGTCAGGGCCAGGGAAGGCCTTTGGGAGGTCCGTGAGGTTGTCCCTCTGTGGGGCAGCCTGGTGTCTTCCCCAGTTCAATTGGACAAAATGTTCTAGTTCTAAAACTTCCAGAGACGGAGGGGCGCCTGGGTGGCTCATTCGGTTGAGTGACTCTTGACTTTAGCTCGGATCATGATCTCACAGTTTGTGAGTCTGAGCCCCATGTTGGGCTCTGTGCTGAGTGTGGAGCCTGCTTGGGATTCTCTCTCTCTCTCTCTCTCTCTCTCTCTCTTCCCCCCCACCCCCGCAATGGGCATAGGCACGCACATATGTACACACATGCTCTCTCTCTCCCACTTAAAACAAATGAACTTTAAAAATAAATAAAAGTTCCAGAGAAGGAGATTCATGCCATTAGCCCCTTTTAGAGAAGAGTCTGGAAATGAGTCCTGAAGAATAAAATCTCAGAAAGAGAGCTGTTGGGGGTGGACACGACCCATCCGGCAAGATAGCAGGTCCTTAAAGTGAATGCTGTCCTCCGTGGGACATGTCATCCCTTCCAGCCCCTCCTGCGCCATCTCTTCCTTCCTCCTGTCCCTCTGTCTCCCTTTCTTCATACCCTCCCTACACATCTCCTCGGGTTTCTCCATTATAACTCCCTGCTCCTGGTTGTGTCCTTCATCTTAGATTTTTAAAAATGTTTTTTTAATGTCTTTATTTTATTTTGAGAGACAGAGCAGAGAGTGAGCAGGGGAGGGGCAGAGAGAGAGGGAGACTCAGAATCTGAGCAGGCTCCAGGCTCTGAGCTGTCAGCATATAGCTGGACGCGGGGCTCAAACCCACGGACTGTGAGATCATGACCTAAGCTGAAGTAGGATGCTTAACCAACTGAGCCACCCAGGTGCCCCAGTTAGATTTTTTAAATATGAAACATTTCAAAGTAGAGAGAATAGTGAACTCCTGTATATATACCCATCATTCATAGGCAACACCTGTCATGATATTTAACAAGTTTATTTTATTTTATCCTTTTACCCCTTTTTGCTGAAGTACATTAAAGCAAATTCCAACCATCATGTCAGTTTCCTCCTAAACACTTAGTATGTATTTTGGAAAAAAGAAGAGGTCTGCACCTGAGTTTGACCTCTGCCTCTGTGCCAGGTCAGTCACCAATGCCCTCGATGCCTTTTGTTCACTGTGATTTCTTCCCCAGGGTATGGCATTAAGGGAAAATAAAGGAGCTCTTAAAAAGGAGATCGGCGCAGTAAGAAGGTGCACCAGGTTATACCTGGAGGCTTGGGTTTTGTAATTAAACTGCATTCTCCCTGGTTGGAGCTCCTCCCTAAAGCCACAAAGACTCTGTGGGACATGCTGCCCCCTCTCCCCGGTCACAGGAAAAGTAATCATTTTCTAAATGGTCCCCCAGACGCTGAAGAGCGGCTCATTAGTCCTCCCAGGGGCCGCTGTCACCCCCAGGAGGACAAATGGCCCAGCTCGGAAAGAATCTGGGTCATTTTATCTTGGACCACGAAGACCTCCCCAGGGTTCTGATGGGAAGTGCTCTGACCATGACCACAAGACGACAGGCACACCGGCACCTGGCATGGAGGTGTGCTTGGCTGTTCGGGGCTGCGGGGAGGGAGGCTGGCTCGGCTCCTCTCAGGCTGGTTCCACACTGTCTCCCCGTCCCCAGCTGAGCCACGGGAAGTGTAATGATTCTGTCTCATTCCTCTCTAACAAATGAATTTCTCGCTCTCTTGGCAAACTAAGCCATGTTTACAGAAAATATCAGAGTCTAGAATAAACAGTTCCTGTCACACCCCAGGGCCAGTGGGGACTGTGGTGGAACCCAAGGGGCTCCTCCCTGGTCACTGGAAGGGGCTCCAGGCCCTGCTGTGGCTCACCTCTGGGCTCTTCTCTCTGGGGGGTCCTAGAGACTGGTGTGGTAGTAGCTTTGGACTTAGACGCCTTACACCCATCCTGCTTCCTGCCTTGGCTGCCTGTGTGCCCTCAGCCAGGTCACCTAACTCCACAGAGCCTCACCTTCCTTATCTGTAAGTCCTGCGAAGGGTGGCTTTAAAGAGGAGTTGTCAGGCCAAGCACCTAGCTCAGAACCAGTACTCAGAAATGCTGCTTTCTCTGTCTCCAGACTTGGAGCCCCCACATCCCTCTGGCAGTCACTTCTGGACACAGGGAACATTGACAAAACAAATCACTGGCCAAAAAAAATCATTGTTGGTACAGTTTCTAAGGAGCATTTCCCGTATTATCTCATTGGAGTGTCAGTCAAGCATTTATTATCGTCCTCATCTTACAGATTAGAGAAATGAGGCTCAGAAAGGATAAAAAGATTTTACACAGTTGCACAGTAAGTGTGGAGGTGGGGTCAGGGTGAGGCACCAGCTCGTGGGCGAGAGCTGCGTAGAATGGAGAAGGCTGGGGATAGACTGAGACATGGTGCAGGCCTTTCAAGATTCAGTGTCTCCCCAAAGTCATTCTTCACTCCCCTCATCCTAGGCAGGTCCCCCAGTAGTTTATATGCCTTTAGCTCACAATGTACTATCTGGACCACCTTTTCAATTCCTCTCTCCTTTCCTGCCTGAGTTTCATGTTATTTGAATTGGAGCTGGCAGGGATCTTTGAGGTCACTCCCCTAGCTTTGAGAATGATGCCAAGGGCACAGATGTGAAATGACCTGCCCAGGGGCACCCAGTCCACAGCGAGGCTGGGACATGACTCCCAGGCATTGCTCTGTCCACTGCCCAGCTCTGCGCCTCACTTGGTCCTCCTCAGTCTTTGCTGCTGTACACTCCTACGTAGACACCAGGGCTGATGTGTCTTGGACCCGGCGCCATCAGGTTTAATAAATGCTTGTTGAACAAATCAAAGGGAAGGAGAACCACTTTCTGTCTTTGTCTTTTCTGAAGAGAGAACATGAAATACCTCAAGTTGCAGCCAGAGGGATTTAGGTTAGACTGACAGTAGGGTCAGGCAGATCAGCTCCCTGCAGTGGCCCGGCTGCCCCAGTTGTCTGGAGGCTGTGTAATCTCTGGTCCTCTCTGGAGATTTGGGTGGTGTGGGGGTGGGGTGGATCCTCTGCAGGTCTGGACCAGTGTCAGGCCTCAGGCCTCTCAGGGGCGGCCCTCCCCAAGTGCATTTTTCTATGGTTCAGCTCCAGAAATTCTGTCTGGGAGGGAGTATCTCGCTCCCTCTTCAGGCTGAGATCAGAGGCCTCCCAGAAATGAACATGGGTCCTTGGGCCCCAGCCCACCCATGGGCCTGAGCTCAGAGCTCGGGGATCTCGTCAGGGACGGGAAGTGTGGCTCCTGCCTGAGATTCGGGTTCAGGGAAGTGTTGCGTCTTTTAGGCAAACTCAGTGCTTACCTTCAGAAAGGTCACTACTTAAGAAAACACTACCTAAGCACACAGCCTGGCAGGGTCCATAACTTCTCTCTCACAAACCGGCAGCATTTCCAAGATGAAAACGGGAAAGCAGAACAGGAGAGAGAGGCTCTTGGTCTCCCGGATGGACCTGTGTGGAGACTGCTTCTCCTCCTGACGACATCTCCCGGGCCCCTGTTGCTTCTTACAAATCTCAGTGTAACCAGGAAACAAAGTCCAAGGCTGGGCTGACTCCTGCTCTCTGGGGCCATGCTGGGTGTAATCCTGTGAGGGAAGGTCCCTGCCGCCGTGACAGGATTGTTCACGGACAGGGCTATTTAGGGTGCTCATCATACAAGCAATAACCATGACTGCCCTTGTTTTGTTTGCTTGTTTTGTTTTCAGCCTGAGGAAGGATCCAGATGTTACTGTTTTTCCAGATGTTTTTTGTGGTAAAGCTGAGGAGCAGAGATAGGAAATGAGGGAATTGGAGGAGGTGGTTTTCCGAGCCTTCCACATAACAGATAACCAACTGATAATTTGTCCTCTAAGGGTGCCCAAATTCCTTCTGTGCTGGACCTCTCCCTTGGGCCCACCAGCCTTCAAGCACTTTCCCCTCTTGGGTTTTGTTTTTATCTTCTCTTAGACTCTGCCACCAGCACTGGAATTGCTGTCCTAATGCCCTTAACATATCACCCGAAGCACCAGACCTGGCCCCTTTGGGAGTCACGGTTTGAGGAGTGCCTGGACTTTTGGAGGACATTGGGGTTGCATTATCTGGTATTGATTCAGAGCCAGAGGGGGACACATGGGGATGGTCCACCTGGGTTTTTTCTCTGTCACTCTGCTCTTATCTCTCCCACCTCCCCTGCTTCCTAGTAGGGAGAATGCCGTCTCTAAGGGCAGTCTGGTGGCAGGAATCTGAACTAAGACAGGGCACCCAGACTGGGCCCCAGTGAGGCCCATGATGGAAGATGCTTTCTCTCCTGCCATGACATTTCCCTGTTGGTCAAGAAGTCTTCCTGAAGGCTAATCTCCTTCTTTCTTGCTGTGTCTTCTGGTCATCCCCTATGTAGATGAAGATTTTGTGAATGGGGATCTTATTGGCACCATCTAGAGGGGAGGGCAGATATCCTGAACTCCTGGATGTGGGGGCAGGGACCTGGGGTTCTGAAGCTTAGCCTGCAGGAGGAGGGACATTCGGGTGGGTTTGGTAGGTGGGCCCCACAGGGTGTGGGGACAGGAACCAGACTGTGTTTGGAGAAGGGTGATGAAGGCTGCAGTCTATCCACCTGGGACTCTGTTGTACAGTCAACACAGGCAGAAAGCCCTGCATTGACCCACTCACCTGTACTGACATGTCAGCCCAGCTGCCCCATTAGGTCACGCCATTCTTAGGTGTGTGTGCCAGAGCCTGGAGGCCTGGAGGCCTGGGTCCTCAGGCTGCCCTGGCCTCCGGAGCCTGAGTTCAGGTACAGATTTAAAACCTCCACACTGTTTCACTTTTCGGACCTGGGCTGAGCTTGTAGTGCTGGGCTGGACCGTATGGGAGCCAGGGCTTGGAGCAGATCTGGAGGATGGGTCTCAGCCCCAGGATGGGAAGCAGGCTGAGGAGAGCAGGCAGGAGCTGGGATCCTGGGCCACGCTCAGGCCTTTGTCCTCTGTCCCCATGGGGCTGGGGCTGGGTCAGCATCTGTTGTCTCTAGAGATTTCTCTCTCAGGCTGGGAACTCTGAGGACACAGCCTCTTAGAACGTGACCTCCCCCAAGTGTCCAGGCCAGGTCCCAGGCACGGCTGACTGCTAGGACAGTAGTGGGACAGGGTCTGCCGGCATCCGCTTGTTCTCTGCTGATTTCAGGCTCTGTTTCCTCTTCTGAACCTGGAAGGATTCCACTCAGTTTTCTAAGCATCTGTTTTGCTCTTGGACTTGCTCAGCCCTCTGTGCAGGGACCCCATGATGGACGACAGGCCCTTTGCAATGCAAGCGCTCATCACCTGGGGGCTCAGGCAGATGGCTGGGAGTGTGGAGAGGGGGCCACAGGGCACGGAGGAGAGTGTCTGACAGACAGACTGGGAGGGTCATGGAGATCAGGCTTGGTAGTTGGAGGGCATATTTGACAAATCAAGAACGTCTTCCTGTTGCTGCTGGTTTGGAGATGAGTGGGAGCCTGAATGGCTGGTGCTGAGGAATTAGGGCTTAACCCACTGGGTGAGGACTGGCCGTTGCAGGAGTTTGAATGAAGAGTAGGCATGACAGTGGTGCTGAATATCAGAGCTTCTGTTATTGAGCCCTTCCTGTGTGTGCTATATGTGTTGCGTCCTCTGATTTCATCCTCACTGCAGCCCTCTAAGGAGGGTATCGTTATCCTGCTTTCCCAGAAAACCCCACTCTCAAAGGTCACCCAGCTAGCAGGAGGCGGAAGTGTGATTCCAAAGCCAGACCACTGGGCGCAGGGAGTGGCCAGGGGCTTTGGAATCATAGGGACTGCACATTATCCCCTGACACCTGGGAGGTGGGAGTGCTCCCTCCAGGAGGAGGAGGGAGAGGAGGAGGAGGAGGAGGAAGGGAGGTGAACTGCCTCAGGGGTGGAGCTGCCCTGGAGGGAGTCTTTGTGAGCTGTTTCCTGGAGAGTTCTAGAAAGGAAACTCCTAGTCACTCTCCCGCCCTTAGGAGTGATAAGCTATGTTCTAGCCCTCATCGCTCCCTCCTTCATCCATTCAGCGCTGGAGGGTGCACTGGGGGTGGATGGGGGCCTCCTGCTGGGCTGATGGGATCCCAGCTGTGTGGGGAGGGCCCCAGGGCCTCCTGCTGTCTGGGGACCTCAGGGCCGTGGGGCCACTGGCCAGGAAGCACAGGTTTCAGGGCAGGGGAAATGGGTGTGGAAGAAGCTGGGGTGGCCGGGCAGTAGCAGCAGCAGCAGCAGCAGCAGGCAGATTTATTTAGGATTTAGGCTCTGTCCGCTTTAGGTCTTTGCCTTTCCTGGGCCTGAAGACAAGGAAAGTTCATCTCTATGCAAACGCTAGATTAGCTCCTGTGAGCACAAGATGCTTTGTCAGCTCTGGGGGCCTAGAGGGTGGGCAGGGCGGGGCCCCCAAAGGCCTCTTTCAGGGGCAGTTTTCACATTCTTCCTGTGGGCCCTCTGTGAAGGAAGCAGGTGCTCAGGCCTGCTGGCCCCACCCCTGGAGTTTCTGAATCACAAGGTTGGGATGGGGCCCAAGAATTCGCATTTCTAGCTGGTTCCCAGGTGCCGCTGCTGCTGCCACTAGTGTGGGGATCCCTGCTTGAGAACCGTCTTGCTAGACAATCCGGTAAGAATTTATGGTGCCTCTTCCTTCGTCTAGCCTTGCTGCTTGGACAGGTCTGCGGTCCAGGACTTGTCCTCTCCACCTGAGAAAGCCACATCCTGCCTTAACGCCCTGGCTCAAAGGACACCTTCCCCTGTGGCCACACTGAGAATTGTGTGTGCTGGGCCATCTGTCCTCTTTTTTCTCATCCTGCCTGGGTTTATAGTGCTGTTCACACTCCCTGAGGACCGGGAGTCACTCTCACTAATGGGAGGCGGGGCATGACACCTCGCACAGCCCCTGGCATGTGGAGGAACTAGGGCCCTGAGTGGGACTGGTTCAGTTGGGCCATTGTCATGGTTAAGCCACTCTCAAAACCAGGAGATTGAGATCCAGATGGCAAGGGATTTCACTGAAGTCTCCCAGGCCGGTTAGGGGCAGAGCCGGAACTAGAACTTGGCTTCTTGGTCTCATACTATATACTATCTGTATAGACCATTTTTTAGAAAGAAATTCTGTAAGCTTAAAACACTAGCTAGTTTTCCAGGTCTTTTCTATTCCTGCAGAGATACATTTTTATGTGTGTAAATGTAGCTTATATAGCCAGGACTTTGTGTCTGCTGGATTTTTTAAACTTGACAATTTGTATATTAATTTTCCTGCTGAGTGTACAAATGAGTGTCTTTTGTGGGCCGTCCCTGCATCCTCTCATTTAATTCTCACCGCGGCACTGAAGGCGCGTACTATGATTGTCTTCGTGCTGTAGAACATCCCATGGAGGTGATGTTCCGTGGTTTGCTTAATGTTTCCCAAGCACAGAGGACTGAATTGGTGTTTCGAATTGCCACTGTGGGTCCAGCGCTCTTAGCGTGATCCCAGGCCGCCTCTTAGGTTTCTGTGTGCCTGTTGTACACCACTGATGGATTATCCAATCTGATTATTTAAATTGAGGTGAAATTTGCATAACACAAAGCTACCCATTTCCACATGCATTGATTCCATAGCATTTAGTACATTCAAATGCTGTGCGACCATCGCCCCTGTCTGGTCCCAAACATTTTTGGTGACCAAACCCCAAAACTGTTAGTCATTCCTAATGCCCTCTCCCTACAGGCACTGGTAGCCACTCATCTGCTTTCTGTCTCTATGGACTTCCCTTTTCTGGATATTTTATATAAATGGAATCATGTAATATGTGTCTTTTTATGTCTGACATCTTTTTTATTCAGCATAATGTCTTTGAGGCTCATCCATGTTGTAGCATGTATCAGTATGTCATTCCTTTTTATGGCTGAATAATATTCAGTCACATGGATATAGCACATTTTGTCTATTGAGGCCCATGTTGTTAGTGCCCAGAGAAACCTGAGGGCCAATGTTGGGTGCTAATGTTTGAGAAGAGAGAGGTCTAGGAGAGGAATTTATGGTGGGTTTTTTTTTTTAAGTTTATTCATTTTTGAGAGAGACAGAGACAGAGTGTGAGTGGGGAAAGGGGCAGACAGGGAGACACAGAATCCCAAGGAGGCTCCAGGCTCTGAGCTGTCAGCACAGAGCTCGATGCAGGGCTCAAACTCATGAACTGAGAGATCATGATGTAAGCTGAAGTGGGATGCTTAACCGACTGAGCCACCCAGGCCACCCTTGGAGAGGAGTTTATAGATGGGGGACTTCCTGGGACAGTGGAGAGTGGGAGGTGTCTAGAGTTGGTGGTCAGGGTTGAGCCTGGGCATGTGGCCTGGAGGGACCGAGTGGGTGGAGGCGGATGAGGGAGGCTGGCAGGGAGGGGCAGCTGAGGGGGTGTCACATTCCTAGAAGAGAGGAGCAGGGAGTTCAGGGAAATGTGGTGGCTGAACTCCCAGGATGTCCCCAAGTCTGGATGTGAATGGTTTCAAATTGAGGAATTTTGATCTCAAACCAGGGGGTGACCTGATGCCCAGATGGAAAAGGGCCTGTATTTCCTGGGAAACGGGAGTAATAGCTGTGGCCTGGCCTGCAGGGCGGGTGTGCGAATGACAGGCAGGCTGAGGATGGCCATGTGTCCCTGAGAGGAGCTGGCATGGGGCAGGGGTGGAGGGGGCCTGGACACTGTCAAGAAGAGCCCAGCTGGGTGGAGTGGTGGGAACGCCAGTTTGCTCAACCCATGTCACCCGATGTCCCTCCCATCTTACAGCAGTCAGTGCTCATTAAACCATTGTTTGTGCCATTTGAGTGATCACAGGAGAAATGGAAAGGGAACAACCTTGAGTCTCAAGAGCACCATTTCAGGAGGAAAAATCCCTTTCCTCTCCTCTTTACCGCCTCCAACTCAAATGAAAATACCACTTTGCTGGTCAGTTGTACCTGACAATTATTATCTCTGTAACTGACTGGAGAACTCTTGTTTTGAGTGTTTTAGAATGTAGGTGTTATAATAGCACCTAGGTGTGGTGAGGCCAGCAGATCAGGAGGTGACTGCCATTGAGAGGATCAGTTGTTCCTCACTGTTTCCTGGGAGGGGGCACCGCGTGGTGGGGGCCACACGCGGAAGCACCGTGGTGGGTCAGGAGGCAGGGTGAGGGGCACTGTGGACGAGAGCCTGTATTGGGGTTTCTGCAGGAAGGAACGAGTGAGGCAGGGTAAACAGGCTTGGGATGTGCTAGTTTGAATAATTTCAGCAGGCTTGGGGTGTAGGGACTGTCCTGGGTCTGGTGCCGGTCCCTGGGGTGATTAAGGCAGGAGAGTAGTGGTCTGGAGTGTGGGTGCATAAAAGCTTCATAAAGGAGGTGATTGGCAGTTTGGGCCCTGGATTGGTTGCTTTGCATATAAAAGTTTGCAAGCAGGTGAGAGGCAAGTCATTTGCTGTCTCTAGGAACTGACTGCGCTGCAAGATGTCAAAGTGTCTGAAATACAGAAGAATAAAAAGACATGATTGGTATGGTGTTTTCAGCTGGGTCCTCCCGGTGCCCGGTGCTCAGCATTCTCAGACCCTGAAGGAAGGGTCAGTTGGAGTTCTAGCTTCTCTGCCTGCCAGGACGCTGCGTCTGGATAAGGAGGACTTAGAAGGTGGACACACTGCTGTCTGAGATGACGTGTCTGCCGGTCCCTCTCCGTCAGCTCTGGGACTCAGAGCCTCCCCAAGGGGCTGAGGGGGAGCATGCAGGGGTGAGGCTGCTGCGGGGGCCGGGTCTCTCGGTTGCAGAACCAGGGCCACGGCAGCCCAGAAGCCTGAGCTGCCTGTGCTCCTTGGCCCACAAACCTTCACCCAGCCGCTCTGCTCTCTGGGGCTGCTCCCACCAAATAGCGGCAGCAGTGATAGGAAACCCTTTGCGGCAACTCTAGCATGTTCGCTTCCCACTGCCCTCCTTCTGACATCTCTGTGTTGTCCTGGCAGCACCCTGAAGGTAGGAGGGTCTATCAAGTTCTGTCTGTGCTGTGTAGGCAAACTGAAGCTTTGAGGAGTCCAGAGTTAGAGGCTCAAACCCCAAAGTTAACACATTTACCAGAATATTCTGACCGGGCTTCTTTCGGGAGCAGATTGAAGATAGGACGTGAAAAGATGGAATAAAACAGGAATCTGTGTGTCAGCCATCTTCTCTTGTAGCCTAGGGGACTCATGCTCAGACTTGTCTGTGTTCAGCCTGACTCCTTCGAGGGTGCCAAGGTAGTGAGCCCTGGTTTTGTGACTTTTCTTAACATGCTCCTTCTGATTTGAAAATCCCCTGGTGCTGAACTCAGACCAGCTCTGGGGACACATGCACATAGCCCGCAGAGCTGCCAGGAGCCCTGGTCTGATGGTGGGGGTTGGGAATGGAGGCTCCCATTCTTTCCCGGAGTTGCTTTCCCACCCAGGAGGCCTGTGTGAGTGTTTGTTCTGGGCATAGTGCACATTCTTCTCTCCAGAGCACAGCTGGAGAGATGGGACAAGGCAGGAACCAGGCCCCAAACACAGGCAGGGCCATGGGCCAACCGCCCGCCTTCATCCCCGTCCCACTGGCTATGCCAGGGCGGGAAGTCCCGGGTGGGGGCTCGTGAGGCAAGGCCAGAGGTACCAGAGACCCTCTGCTTGATGCTCTGAACGGGCCAGCAGCTCGAGGATAATCCTGTCCATACCCTGTATCTAGGGTCCAAGATTGGAAGCTACGGGAGGAGGGAACTGTCTTTGTTTGGGTCTTGCGTTCTCAGCACTGTGGTGCTTGGGTGATGCTTGTTAGCCAGCATTTATGCTGCATTCACAAGTCCTTGTCCAAAGCCTGCAGGTAGCATCCCTGAGCTTGGCCCAGGCAGGGATGTGAGTCAGACAGGGTGCTGATTGTGCCGCTTTGCTGGTACTTTGCAGTCAGCTGTTGTGTCTCCTTCAGTGTTTCCTGGGTGGGCAATCTTTGTTCTTGTTCACCAGATTCCAGATTCTTCGAAGGAAGAATTGCTTCCTTATAAACCACACTCAAAATGGCTGCTTAGTCGGGAGGATGAACACCTTCATACAGCTGACTGTCAGCAAAGCAGCATGTAAGGAAGTGGTGGGAGAGAGAGTTCTCTTCCAGCTGGGGGGGTCAGAGAGGACCTCAGGAAGAGGGACTGTGGATGGGCATGGATTCCCAAGAGAGATGGGATTGAAAGCAGGAGAGATAGAAGGCGGGCTGTGACAGTGACAGAGAGGAAGGAGGGACCCAGGGTTCGGAGGGGTGCTGGGTGAGGACAGGCCCCTGAAGGGCTGGGAAAGGCTGGCTCAGGGGCTTGTTCTTAATCTCATGGTCAGCAGAAGCCCTTTGGGAGCTTTTGATTGATATGGTTGATTCATACATCTGGCAGTGGTGTGGCAGTGATGGGAGGGAGAAGCTGGTGTCCTAGGAAGATGGAGGTGAGCCCCCGCCACTCACTGTGCTGAGCCACTCAGTAACACGCCTGGACTTCTCTCATAGAGATTGTGTTAGGTGGATGTTATTACCATCCCCATCTCACCGATGGGGACCCAGGTCCCACGTGCCATAGATGTGGAGGTACTGGTAAAGAGACCCTTTGATTTCATCATCCATCACATCAGGATCGAGAAATGCTTTAATGGTTTTCTTTCCTTTTCATTGCCAATCTTTGAATATGTAATAAATATGACACAAGTTCATGTTCTTTGCTCAAAAGAAAGTACTGTTGGCATGACTAGAGTCTTTGAACACTCTCCCCAGCTATGGCCCTCTGAGGTCAAGACTCAGGATGATCCTGGCTTTTTTGCCCACCCTGCAAGGACAGTCACCTCGTTCTTTCCACAGTTTGCTCAGTGAAATCTTACATATGGGTCCCTGGGCCAGTTAATAGTCATTTAGGTGGATGTCTCCCCTGCTATTGCCACTTCCCCTACTTTGATCCCAGCCACTAACTGGGCTCCAGTGAACACAGGTTGCAAATCATATGCTCTAGGATATATGCATATAGGGTGGTCACACGTGTGCTTGTTTGTATCCTAAGTGCAAAAGCCACGACATTCTTTTTTCTTTTATAGAGGGATGGGGCAGTGGCATGGTCATTCCCCATTTGGATGTGAATTATACTCGTCCCTGGGTCTCCTAGGGTTTTGCTTTTCCTGTGTAGGAGTCCGCATGTGCTTGGCATTTCCCTGACCAACCAGCCGTGGGCCTGGACTTAGTGTCCCTTTCACCATTTCTCTGACTGCTCCAGACCTGCTTGAGCCATAAGTGATGTTGGGGAACTTCAATTCAGGATCCTCGTTCTATACATTTTTCCCAAAATTATAAATGCACGTTTGGAAATTTTTCCTAAAGCAGAAAGAAAGTATGTGTGCAGAGTCCATCACTCTCAACAGCCACTCTTGGCATATGGCATCATCCTTCAAGTTTTATGAATACATATGTGAGCGCATCCAGAGGGGTGCAAAACTTTTATATAGTACCAGCCTTTTCGTATCTTGCATTTTTCATGGACCCAAAAGCACGTTCTTGCTTGATGCTTTTGTTCTTTTACGTAACTAACTTCACTAAGTGGATTTACCATATCGTAGTTTAGCCATTCTCCTATTATTAGACATTAGCTCATTTCCAGTATTTTAGTGTTCTAAGTAGTGCTGAGATGAAGGTCCTTACACATAAAGCGTTTTCCTTATTTAGGATGATTTTCTTGGGACTCTCAGAAGTGGAATTATTGGGTCAGAGTTTGAACATTTCCAAGGCTCTTGACACATATTGCCAAATTGCTGTACAAAAGGATCGAGCTGGTTCACATTCCCGCTAGCTGGGTGAGCGGTGCCTATCTGGCTGCATCTCGAAGCATCCAGCTGCTCGTGTTACAGACCAGAAAACCGAAGCTCACGGATGTGAAAGGGGTGAGTCAAGGATGCACAGTTCCTGGGCAGCAGAGGTGAATCTGGAACCCAGGCCCAGGCTATGAACTAGCCTCACCACCAACTCCTACTTTAATAACATTGTCATTTTTTGAACTGTGTCCCAGCCTCTCCATGGGGGCGAGGGGAGCATAGATAGAGCTCTGTTGCTTCTGAACCACGCCCACTGCCCTGCCTGCATGTGCACAGCAGGGAGGGTTTGTGGGTTGAGTTTGGGTCTTGTCCTGGCACCGCCTTTGCACACTTCACTTCCCTCCCCCTTCCCCCGACTGCCTACCTTGTGTTCTCTTACCTGATGATATTAATGACTGGCCTGCTTGCTTTGCAGGGTCAGCATGTGAACTAGCTTGTGCCAAAAGCACCATGGTACACACAGTAAGGAACGATATAAAGGAAATGTGCTGTTACGATTGTGGTTATCCCTTAAAGCGTTTCTGGGATGGGAGATGCAGCATTAGGGCGTTGAGGTCTGAGTCAAGTCACCAATTTGTCATGCCATTTTGTTCCAGAGAACATTTAAGGCATCTGCCAGAGAGGCGTTCATCAAGATAAAACAAGACTAAGAAAAGTAATGCTGTACAACAATGTGCATAAAGTTAGTAATTCTGACTGCAGACTTCACCATTTGTTACGAGGTTAGGTTTCATGTTATGTGGTTTTTACTACAATAAGCACTCTGGAGAGGGGAATAAAAGGGGGCATATAAAGACAATGCAGAAGGGGTCCTCATTACATCCTTCGGAGGTCAAAGAGGGACTATTTTAACTGAAAGGCACAAGCCGATAGATATTCCCAAAGCATTCTAGACGGGCCTGTCCAATAGAAACATAATGTGAGCCACATGTATACTTTAAGATTTTTCTAGTGTAACCACATTCAAAACAATGAAAACAAACAGGTAAGTTTATTTTTAGCACTATATTTTATCTCACCCCAAATACGCAAAGGATTATCATTTTAGCATGCAACCAGTATAAAAACAAATCATCAGTGAGATATTTTGTATCTTTACTGAGTCTTTGAAATCTGGTGTCTCTGTGATGCTTACAGTAGATCTCATTTGAGACTAGTCACATTTCATATGCCCCATAGCTACATGTAAGCAGTGCTACTATTTTGAAGAGCTCAGATGCAGAACATTTCCAGTGTTGCAGAAAGTTCCCACAGATAGTCCTGCCCTGGACTTCAAACCCTTCACTCTGTCTTAGAGGCCACACTATTGTGTGGAGAAGCCAGTGAGGGGGTGGGGCCCTGGGTGAGGTGTAAAGATGGCATGCCCAGCCCTGTGCCTGGAGAATTCTCATGGGGGGGGGTCACTGCTCTCTAGGGAGTGCCCAGTCTGATGGAGGAAGCTACATTGTGGGTCCTCTGCAAGTTTCAGTCTCGCAGCCCAATGAGAGAGAAAGTTTTCCCCTTGAGGAGTTTGCAGTGAAGTTACAGACTTGGAGCCCAAAGTCTGATGGTCATTCACAGTAACATCATGGCGGACGCAAGTAGTTATAGTAACAGACTATGGCATGGTCTGTTGTGGAGGTGAATGTGAGCCAGAAGGCAGAGATCTTCAGGAGGAGAAAAAAGGGCACAGGCAGAGAAAACGTGGCAGAACAGGAAAGGCTGGTACCAAGACGACTGGCATGACTGCAGTGGTGAGGACCTAGAGTTGAATTTGGAGTGTGTGGGGGCATAAATGCCATAAAGGTTTAGATGAGATCTGATAAGCCAGAGAAGGCTATTTTAGGCATTGAAGATTGATTGGATAAAAATCGTATTTGAAGAAGATTATCCTGGTGGTGGTAGCCGTGAGCTTGATGGTTCAGCTTGGGGGAGCCTGGCCTGGGGTGTGGATCTGAGGTGATAAGGGGCTGCCAGTGTGGTGATGATGGATGGGGCATATCCTGACTCATCTTAGCAGAATCTCAAGAAGTGAGCACCTTCCAGGTGCCCCTGTATCACCTCAGCCCTGGGATCCTCAAGGCAGATACTCCCCCCCCTCCCCAGACAGTGTGATGGCCTGGACAACTGGCCTGAATCAGGGTCTATACCGGCCTCTCTCCCACTTGGTAGCTGGATGGAGTGTCCCAGCCCAGGGCTTGGTGGAGCCCTTGGCTTTGGAGAAAGGCCTGGGCCTTGTTAGAGGTCAGCTGGGGGCCTCTTTGCTTGTGAGACCTGGTCTCTAGGTGCTGGGAGAGCTGGTTGCCATGGCAGTGGGTACTCTGAGGAGGAGGGCAGCCTATGGCTGCTTAGGTACTGCAGGACTGAGGGGATGGGGCACCTCAGACAAGGGGGTGCTTGAACCCCAAGCACCTGTGAGCAGCTTTGTCCGTGCCCGGCAGCTCGGGGGACTTGGCAACAGGAGAGTTAACCCTTAACTTTACCTTCTTACTATGTCCTGTCCTCTCTTCACTCTTCCCAGCACCCTGGAGCCAGGCGCAGTGCTGGTCCTGCATCTCTCCCCCACAGTCTCTTTCACTGTTTTATCCCTAAAATAAAACAGAGCTTGAGCCAGCACCGTTTTAGGCCCTTCTTTCCCCTCTGGCTGGCAAAAGTCCGCTTCACTTAAGATCAGAGGGGAAAAATGATTGGGAGTGGGAAAGAAGATCCTTCAACCAGAACAGGAGAAGTTTAAGCTAGATAGGAGGAAGAACTGAAGACTAAGTGCTGGTACTGGATGAGTCAGTCATTCCTTTCCACAGCATCTTTGAAGACTGGGGAGACTCATGCCTGAAGTGGAGAAAAGAAGGAGCTAGGGATTCTGGATGTTTCTGTGCTTCACCATCCTCTGTGCCACAACCTAGAGTAAGGAAAAAGTCAGTGAGGCAAGGCCCAGAGGAAACTGTTGGCAGGAACCCTTTCCCTTCCACCTAGTTCCACCCATTCTCAGGAACGCCAGGACAGAGACAAATTTAGTCCTTCTATTTTTTAGAGTTTATGGAGAAAAACATTAGCATAAAATCCTTATTGGGCAAGGGGGAATTCCTTCCCAGCTGGACCTCCTTGTTACCTTCCTAATTCTGGGAGATCACATTGTGTGTGAGTTTCCCCAAAGCGGTGGGAAGGGTGAAGCATGCATGTGAGGGTGCCCACAGGCGTGCACGCTTGTGTGTGCTCTAGAAAGCAGGGCCCCTGCTCTGGTGTGGTGTGGACACAGGCTTTCAATTTCAGCAAGTTTATTAAACGCCCACTAAGTGCTGAATGCTGGTCTTTTACCGTAGGGAACCACACAGACCCATTCTGTCTGCACGCAGCTTACCATCTAGAAGTGGGGAGGCAGGTGTGTGGACAGCTGTACTCAATACAGAATGCAAAGGAGCTCACGGGGAGCCCCGGGCGAGGCCTGCCAGGTGAAGAGGATTTCAACAGGCAGAATAGGATTTTGATATGGAGAGAGGTAGCAGGCACCGAGGCATACTGAGGTTGTACCAAGAGCAAACGAAGCCAGGCCGCATGAAGATGGGTGTGTGTGTCTGGGAGAGAGGGGACAGAAGGAGTTGGAGCATGGGTATGTACTGGGGCCACAGCAGAGACCAGTTTGGGGGGCGTTGCATGTTGTGGGTGGCCTGTTGGTCAGACGTGTGGCCCAGGAGACGCTGGGCACGGGCCTGCTGGGCCCTCTGAGTGGAGAGAAGTCTGTGTCCTTGAGAGTGGGGAGCTCTTCCACTCACCACACACAGCCCAGGGAAAGTTGCTACGGTCCAAAGGGCAATTTTCGCTTACAAAACGAAAAAATGAAGTTTGCGTAGTAAACCCTCTACCTCCTGGA
This sequence comes from Suricata suricatta, assembly GCF_006229205.1. Classification (NCBI taxonomy): domain Eukaryota; kingdom Metazoa; phylum Chordata; class Mammalia; order Carnivora; family Herpestidae; genus Suricata; species Suricata suricatta. Next base: position 68,504,296 of record NC_043704.1, on the reverse strand, counting down.
ACCCTTAGCGAGCACACCATTTTGTGTGGCCTTTCTCTAGAAAATTAAAAATTTATGCCAGCATTTGTTACAACTGTTTTTAATGCTGTCTTCCTAAAATATGTTCATTGTCTACCTCCTTCAGAAGTCCCCGATAGAACCTATACTGGGTGATCTGGGCCATCCTGTGAGTACATTATCATGTCCTGCTGCAGAACAGGGCAGGCCAGGTAGGGGGGAGGGAGGTTTGCTCCTGCACCAGATCGTCCCTGCTGCTAGATTTTTTGGATGACTTACGCATGCTTTAAAAAAATCATTTTGTGTCTTCTTCGTCGTTAATAGACTGTCAGTTTCACTTTTCAAAGTTATCACAGTGCCTGCCCAGGCTGTTCTCCCCTCCCCCACCACCTCCACTTCTAATTTGCTATTTCTAAACTGCACGAGCTTGGCAATTATATTATTAGAATTTGTGGAAACTAACAGTTATCAGGTACTTAGCGATAACCTGAGATTATCACTCATGGGTAAAGTTCAGGAATGTGAGTGCATAGTCGATGTGACGCCTGATTTGTCCTGTAGGGGTGCCTTTTGGTTCTGGGTTCTCAGCTGTGCTATGGAAGGATGAGGTACCTCAGTAAATACACATTCTTTCTATTCAAAAACCATCAGGTCCCCAGAAGGGAACATGAAAGTAGTTGATGTGTTAAGGTGGTAGTATCTTTTTATTATTTTTTATTTGGATAGGAAAAAAATTTAAGAGAATGAAAAACATTTTTAAAAATTGTTTTTCATTCTCTTAAATTTTTTAATTTTTAAAAATGTTTTATTCTTTTTTTTTTTTGAGAGAGACAGGGTGTGGGCGGGGGAAGGGCAGAGAAAGAGGGAGACACAGAATCCACAGCAGGCTCCAGGCTCCGAGCTGTCAGCACAGAGCTCGACGCAGGACTTGAACTCACAAACCACCAGATCTTGACCTGACCTGAAGTTGGACGCTTAACCTACTGAGCCACCCAGGCACCCCCCCCAAAAATTTTTTTAAGTTAAGAAAACATTTAAAACGTTACCATTTTAAAATTTGTTGTTGTTGTTGTTTATAGTCTGAGTTTGTGGTCCCCAGCACCTGCAGCTGGAGAGGAAGCTGGGGTGAGGGTGTGCCTTTGGAGTCTGTCACAGGTCTGCGGAGCCCCTGTTTGTGACAGCAGTTAGTGAGCACCTGGCCGGGCCAGCCTCGACGGGCACTTCATCCATGTTATCTCGTTTTCATGTGATACCACACCCCTAGGAGTTAAGGTCCTTGTCATTTTACACAAGGACTCAGAGATAAGGAATAACCTGCCTGCGGCCACAGACCTCAGATCTGAGTGAACCGGTTTGAACTAAGGCCTGTCCCACCCCCAAACCCTGTGGTCCTTTGCACCCCTTGGGACAACGGTGTTGGCGCACTGTGTGTTGGTGGGGGGGAGGTTTCAGGTGGTGGGAACATGGGTTTTTGTGCGGGTTCATGCGTTTGCCCTGATTGTGTCTTGATGCAAAGACCGAAATTCCCAGCTTTCCTAGGCCCAGTGCATTTAGAGTCAGAGGTCCTTGAGCCACTTGGGGTGAGGGAGACGGTGGTGGCCTCCCTGGGGATGTTGGTATCCTTCCCACCCCGCCCCTCCAAATAGCTTGTCCTATGAGCAGGTGGTGGGACACAGAGGGCAGTGTGTGTGTGTGTGTGTGTGTGAGTGAGTGAGTGAGTGAGTGAGTGAGTGAGACTGGCACAGAGAGGGACGCAGAGGAGGGAAATATCTGTGTCCTCTGCCTGTGGGTCAAGGGGCTGGGTTCTGACTCTGCTTAGCCACTGCCCACTGGCTAACTGACCTTAGGCCGGCCTTATCAGCCTCATGTCCTCTGGGCGTCAGGCTGCCACTCAAGATATAAGAGAGCTGGAGATGGTTTCTGGGTCTCTATGCGTGGGGTTTTCGAGAGCCTCAAGGCGTGCCACCTCACTGGCAAACCCAGCCCATCTCAACTTTTCCCTCACACTGTAAAACCTAGCAGGTTTCATCCCACCTTGAGCACACAGAGCCTTCCATTCGGTGTTTCTCTGAGGGGAAAAAAAGTCTTTATTGCTTTCGTAGCCCTCTCTCTCTCTCTCTGATCATAAATACCACACATAGCTCTTGAACGCAGTCTGGAAAATTAGAAAAAAAGTATAATGGAGAAACTAAAATCCCCCTTAATTCTGTGATATTTCTATATGTTCTTCCAATCATTTAAAACCAAAATTGGCATAATACAGGATACACTGTTCTGTAACTCGCTTTCCCCACTCTGGCCACTCCATAGTGAATTTTTCTTAATTATGTAAAGTAGATTAGATGCAAGGAGGAGGCGCTGGTCCAGAGCAGGCGGACCTTCTGCAGGCTGTGTCAGCGCAGTGCCTTCCGCCGGGGCCACTGGAAACAGCTGTGCCCTTACCCTCCAAGTCCTGGTCTGATGGGGAAACGTGACGGAGGGGGCCATGGTGGGGGCTGCGGGTGCTCCTGGGATCAGAGACCATCATCTTCCCCTCCCCACCCAGGGATGGGGCTACTGTCTCGAGGCTTGGAGAGCTGGTTGTAGAGCCACTGGCCACCCTGGGATTTGACCGCCCCTTAGCCTGTAAGGCTGTGGTGCACAGCTTCCCCGGCCTGAGGAGGAGGTCATTCATATGTACTCTGCACCACAAATGGCGTCCCCTGGAGTTGTGCAATGCCAAGGGTGGGCCAAACCCCGGGGACTGCCTGCGTCACCACTCAGAGTTAATAGGAGCCCCAGGCTTGGAGACAGCTGAGCACATTTCATGGGCTTAGGTTATTTTGGTCCTGTTTCCATCCCATGGCATTTGGACCTTGGGAAGGGGAGCTGGTGGGAGCTGGGCTGCAGTGAGGAGTCCGGACTCAGTGCTGGGAGTGGCTGTGCTTCTCAGCCTCCTTGACTGGATGAGGGCCGCCTCTCAGGAAGGGCAGCCCCATCGTCCGCCCTCAGTCCTGGGGTTTCTCCTTCCTTCTGGGGGGGAAGTCATAATTGTAATTTATATCCTCTCTTTCCCAAGAGATGATCTTTCACTTTATTTTGTCCAAACTGCACTTGCTGTCCCCTGCGCTGCCCTCAAGGACATCTGGAAGTGTTTAGACAGTCTGGTCATTGGGCAGCAATACCATGGACCAGCTAGGTTTGGGCTAGCTCAGTTGCTCAATGGCCTCAGGGATGGTACATGCTTTGAAATTCTCAGAATGTAGCTCACTTTTTTCATCCCAGAGCCACACACTTTTGCTTCCTTTTCCGTCTATCTCCTCCCATCCCACCCTACAGGGCTCAGCGTGCCTGCACATTCTTTGAGCTTCTGGGAACCCCTTGGCCAGTCTGTTTGGGCAGCTGGTCCTCGTGTGCAGGTGCACTGGGCGGCCCCCAGGCTCCAGGAGGGGCAGCTGGGAAGTGCGCTGGCCCCTGCCCAAGGCTGAATCAGCACACTGTGCTGGTAGTGTTTGCTTCTGGTTTTCCAAAGTCTGCTTTGGCCACCTTGTTCCAGGGAGGAGGGAAACCTCAAATGCCCGCCTGGCCCCCCGAGTCCCTGCAGTACTTGGTTGAAGTTGTAATGGATACTCCCTTCTCATTTGGAGATTTAGGGGGACAATCCACAGAGAGGAGCCCTCATGGATTCAGACCTCAGCCTGCCATCCCGTGCAGGTGAAGGGGGAGAAAGAAGCAGGATGAGTCCATCTTGGGGATGTGACTGGACAGCCCAGCTGCCAGGCTCAGGTGTGCCTGGTGGCTTCCCCCACGGCCATCACAACCCAGCCCAGCCCTTGCTTCTGACTCCACGGCACCCCTTAGTCCCCTAAAACAACTTTTTATACTTTGAGTCTCTGCCCCTCTGCAAATCTAAGCAGAGCTATAAACCCATCCTGCAGGGAAATGTACCTCTTCGCACACAGAGAAAGCTCAAAACCATCTTAGGGGGTCGTAGGCTACTGAAGACCATCCGTGCATGTCTCAGTTAGAGCCCCTGCTAACCGGATTGCACACAGCAAGGCTGGCCCTCTGTGGCCCATTCCTCCAGTGTCTGCAGGAGGGGAATGGGCTTGAAGGCATGGAGTGGGAGCATGGAGGGTGAGGAAAAGTCTGACTCGGCACCGGGTGATGAGTAGACTCTGAAAGCTGCTCCACATTTGCCATAATCACAGCCTTCTGGCCCCCAGCTCCCTCTGGGGTGCGGAGGTCTGTCCTCTGAGCTGATGGCTCCAAGTGTCTGTCCAACTTTGCAGCCTACGACCAAAGCTAGAATCTTGATAGTTCAGGGACTGTCAACTGCCCATCACTCAGGGCCTCCTGCTCTGCCCTCGTGTCCAGCCCTGAACAGGACCACTTCCCGGGTAGCCCCCACTGCTCTTGAAGAAGGATGGGGGTCATTTGCAGCTCCCTACAAGGTAGGCTCCTCGGCATGCTCTGTGTCCTTGGTTTCTTGGGGCTCAGAGACCTGTTTGGACATCTGTGCACTGTTAAAGTAGGTTTAGGTCATGTTCACTTTACTCCGGAGTTTATCCTCAGAGCCACAAACAGTGAAGCACTTATTCTGGGAGAGTTGACTGACCCTGTGGTCAGCGAGGGGAAAGTTATAGGTTTTTCTAACCTCTGGGTGAGTGTCCCTCTCATCTGCTTGTCACGTGCCTCTCTGCATGTGGTGCTTTGCTGGGGGCGCCACCAAGAGCAAGAAACAGATGTTGGCTGTGCTGGCTCTGGAGTTTAGCATTTGGGGGTGATGTGCAGGGAGTGTGTGTGTAATTCTCTGGTGGAAACTCCATACACAGATGGACCCTATTGGTATTGGGAGAAAGGGAATTGAAAGATTTCGGGCACAGGGCTGTGAACCTTAGCCCAGAGGAAACTCTTTAAGCTGTGTTCCTCACTCTTTAAACATTTCCCCTCCTGGGCCAGAATTCCTAGCAAGGATCTTCTAATGAGGTTTGTGGTTTGATTTACATCCTCCTCCCCAGAGTGGCCAGCTGGAGCCCTCTCCACTGTCTCTCTAGCTCCCGGTCCTGTGTCACCACCAGGCCCTCATTGTTGGCACATGAACTCTATGCCTCACTGAACATCCTTCAACCTCTGTCCGTTCCTCTCCCAGCTGACCTCCTGGGTACCCTTCTTGGCCCCCCAGAGCCAGCCCAGTACCTTCTGCTGTGCAGGGCACTCCGTCCACCCACCTGGTCTCTGTTCTGTCCCTCCCTCCCTCCCTAGCTCCCTCCCTCAGGGGCTGAGCATGGGCACAGGTTCTCCTGCTTCTAGACCCATCCTGATCACCCCCAGCCCCCCTGCTGAGGCCTGCTTCCATCTCCCCATGTTCTCTTTCTTTCTTGTTACCAGCAGGTCTCCCAACAGCGTGGTTCTCAGTGTATGCGTCCCCCTCAACTCCCCGGTTCCATCCCCCAACATGATGAAAGTGGCCCTTGCTGTACATCTTGGGGTCTCCTGGGTGTCACATGGTTGAGCCTCCTTAGCTGCTGGTCTGCTGCCTCCTTCCTGACCTCTCCTGCTCTATCTCTTGTTTTTGCTTCTGGTCCTCCTTCCTCTTTAAGCATTTACGTGTTTCCCAGGACTCCATATTGGACTCTCTTCTAGCTGGTCTTGCCTGGTTCTGTGACTCAGTCATTGTCCCCATATCTTTCCTTCTGACCCAGACCTCTCTGGAGATACACTTGCAGATTTCCAGCTCTCTGTTCTCCCAGGCTTTGTGTCCCTTGGGCTGATGGTTTTGACTTTGAAATGTTCTCACTTTTCCTCCCTCTTCCCCCTCCCTCCAATCCCCTCCTCACCTACCCTGCTTAGCCCCTCGTCTCTCATATATACCATCGTAACAGCCTTTAAGTGTTTGCCCTGACTCAGCCCTCCCCCTCTTTGGTGCATCTGCCACAGGCTATAATGCCACATTGCCAATAGCTCCGCTCTCAGCATAGTGCTTCCTGGCCATTCCAGCCCTCAGAATCAGCTTCCCCCATCTGCCCTGTATGCTCGCATAGCGGCCTCTCCAAGCTTCCTTGGAATGCTTTCTGTCCCTCCTCCTGCCCACTCTGCCACTGCTCATCTGCATTCCAGAGCCTAAGTCAAACATCACCTCCTCCAGGAAGCCTTCCTGGGCCATGCCTCCATACACAGGAATGGGCTCTTTACATCCTTTCTTGGGGGTGCTCTGAGACCACACTCACCTGGCTGTTGTGTTCTCCTGGTTTCCTTTGTCTTTTTTCCCCCCTAGATCGGATGTGTCTCAAGATCTGAGACAGGCCTTATTTCTTGCTGATTTCTCCACCCTAGCAGAGTGCCTGGCCTGCCACTGGCCTCAGTACGTTTGTCTAATTAATGTTGTATGAAGATAAATTCTCCCTTGCATCTGCTAATAGGTCTTTTAAAGGGAGGTTACTGTGTCACTTAGTTTGACTGTCTCGTGTTTGTGGCCGGGCTGAGATGAATGTCCTCAGCTAGAGACAGCTTTCTCTCTGCACGCTGGTGGATTTGCATATTTTTATTACTCTCACCTCGTGTATTCCCTCTCTGGTTTACCTCTCAGCTTTTTGCAGTCCTGGTCACATCCTGGACAATTAGTGCATACTGCCAGATCGATGAATTTGACCAAATTGATCCTCCCCCACCGCCCCTGCCCCGGCTCGCTTCCCCAACTCCTGGTTCTGAGAATGTAGGAGAGGTCTCAAAATCTAGGCTCATTGAAATAACACTGTCCCATCCCATGGGCTGACACATCACCAATGAGGTGAAGGTATTGAAAAAAATCACCTAATGCATCTTGAAGCCAGATTCTAGTGATCTTCAGATGATTCCTGGGCTCACTCATGACTCACAAGCACGGAGAACTAAATCTGTATACACACGTTTGTATGAATCTCCATCCTCATTCTCTAGGTTTTCTATATCTCTTCATTTTGTGAGTTTTGCTTTTGTTGATTATAGGACATAGCTTTGAACTTCATGGATGTTCAGTCAGTTTTTGTTGAATGAATGAGTGAACTAAGGGATGAACGACTGAATGAACAAGCAGAGAAGAGCTTGAGGGAGCGCCTTGGTCTCTTGTTGAAGATGTAGTGATGTCTCATGGATCTCGCGGATCTCATGTGTCCACACGGAGTGCTGGGAGATGCGTCTGGCTGCCTCCTTTCTCTATTCTGGAGTGGCCAGTTTTTGCTGGAGTCGCCTTCCACGCCGACAGGCTCACGACCTCTGGTCCCTTGCGTTGAGAAGACCCAGCTGTGCTGCTTCTAGAAGTCACAGGCAGAGGGGGCTGGCAGGCAGCGTGGGAAGAGAGTTTCCACAGCCTGGAAAGTAAAGGAGGCTGGTCAGGAATGTTTCTTGAAGGTCCTTGGAACTGCCCCAGGGGTTGGGGTGTTCTGCTTGGATGGCAGGTTTTGGCCGGGGGGTCAGGAGCCTGGGGGTGGGGGTGGTGTCAGAGTATGGTGACCATATAATTAAGCATCAAAACCAGGAAATTTTTGAAGTGAAAGGGAAGGGAGCTTTATTAATGACTGCGCCAAAACAGCGTAAACCAGGACCATGCAGGGCAAATGGGAACATATAGTCTCTTGAGTGGAAGACAGGTGTATTCTAGGGGCTTTTCAGTTCTGTCCGGAGAGTCCCCTCGGGAAGAGAGCTGGGGCAGCGTGGCAGTGTTGCAGGAAGTCGAGACATTACCAGGGCAGGAGTTAGGGTCCTGGGCTGCTAACATCCTGTGGGGGAGCCTTTCTCGGGAACTCAGGGCTCTAGACACCAAGAAGTGTGAAGTGTCAAGGCTGAGTCACCTGGCTTGGCAGCCAGCCCTGTGCCCTTGTACCTGCCCCAGCTGAGCCACCCAGGCTCATTGGCACTTTTCTCACTTTCTGTTGGCCTCATGAGTTCTAAAGAGGGTCTTCCAAAAGCCTTTCCACAGGGCTGATGCCTCGGAGTCCCTGCCTGTGTGTAGGACTTCCTTCCTAGGCTCTGTCACTTATGTTGTGACCTCAGGCCAGTCTCAAAGCTTTTCTGAGCCTCTAAGATGGAGATAAGGACGGCCACCTTGGAGTGCTGTCTTGGGATTAAAGAGAGAAAGATGGTGATGATGATGATTCTCTGCTCATTCACAGAAGAAGTCTTTTGGAGACGGTAGAGAAGGAAGTAAGAAACGTGGAGAATGAGATCATTGTCATGAGAGCTAGTATCTAATTTCCACAGCTCTTGAATGTAGATATTGTTATTTTCCATTTTGCAGAAGAGAAACTGAGGCATAAAGAGCTTAAGTAACCTATCCACAGTCACACAGAAAGTAAGTGGTGCAGTGGGAGTCAGGTTTAGGCGTTTCTAGCTACCTCGGGGCTAGATAGGGCTCCTTGTGGGAGTTCTGGGGGCTGGAGGGTGCAGGGACATGCATTCAAGACATGGGCAGGTCTTCCTGCCCTGCTGCGCACACCTCTGTCTCAGCAACTAGGTCTCCAGAAAGTAGATGAGTCGTGATTTCGGGCATGGACACTGCATGTCTGGTGGGGGCTAAGTGGGGCTTATTTATGAAAGGTTTTAATAAAATAAGCATTTTGACTCTATTGACATTCCTTCCCTCTCCTTTCTCATCCCCCTTCTCTGCGCTCCCCACCCCTGACACACACACACAGATTATAGTACTGGTGGTGTGTGTGCATGTTCGTGTGTGTGTCTTCAGTGGACATTTTTTGCCCCTAGAAGGATGTGCTCTCAAATGGAGTGTGTGCAACTCTGACTCCAGGGTGACCTCTGCAGGAAGGGCAGCGAGCTTGGCTCCAGCAGCTTATTTGTTTGTTTGTGTACCCGGAGTGGAGCAGGCGCCGTGTTCACATTGTTTGGAGACATCTGCTGTTTGCAGTAACTTGCCAGCCAGGCGGAGCTGCGGGGTGGCTGGCTGTGCAGTGTTCCCTGTAAATATTATGACTTCGAGGACCGGAGCAGGGCCCCAGGGACTTCCAGAAGACTGCAGGGTTCACCCTCCCCGTGGTGCCCACATCCCTCAAGTCCTGTTGTCCCCTCCTCCTCCCAGCTGAAGGGTCAGAGGAGCAGGGGTGGCTCTGGGAACAGCAAGGTGATTGGTGCTAGTGACTGCTGTGCTACACAAATTAGAAAAGGTGGGACTCCGAGATGTGCCAGAGTGGAGCTTCAGAGTGGAGGCTGGACAGAAGAGGTGCTCAGAGGCTTGGGGCTGGCTCGTGTGGCTTTAGTAGGGAAGGGACAAAGAAGGAACAGTTTTAATGGCCCAGTAGTCCCCTGGAGCTTGGTTCTGGGCTTAGAGAAAGGATAGTGCATGTGGATACACCTGCCTTCAAATCTGTTCTGGCCCTTAAATGCTGTGTGACCTGGGGCAAAGCTCTCAACATCTCTGAACCCCAAGGTAATGTATACACAGGGTATATAAGCAGGTGTTATCAAGGGCTCTGAAGGCCATTTTAGGCACCCCTGTCCACATGGGGGCCACATTTGGCCTGGCCCAGAAGAGGCCCCCTTTTGTGACACAGTCATACTCTGGGAGGAGCTTCTGTTGATCTGTGTTTTAGGTTTCTCTTGGTTGGAAGATCCATCCTCAAGTCCAACCAAATTCCTTGATAATATGTGTCCTGCGAAGCCTTCTTGTTCTGTTCTCAGAGGAGACAGCTGGTCCCATCTGCAGCCGTGAGCTAAAGGCTGTTTATTATTAAATCTCCCTCAGGGTCTCTTCTCCGGGCCTAGCGACCTCGGGCCCTCTGACCCGGGAGTCATAAGGTCACGTGGTTAATGGTAATTGGTGGGGCCTTCCTGGGTTCAGAGCTGCGGGGAGTAAGGAGCATTGGAGAGCTCCCTCCCTCTCACAGGGCCGGAAAGAACATTTACAAGGCCTGCCTGGGGGAGGGGGTGTACGTGCGCCTGTGGATGGAAGCATGTGCATTTGCATATTTTCTTTTCCTGCTGCTCGGCTTGATCGTTTAAACCTCCTCAGTGGAGTTGTACAGGGGCCTCTGCACCAGGAATTGCTGGGGCTGCTGCTGTGAGCCTAAAATTAGCCCGGTGGGTGGGCACTTTTTCATCTGGCATTCCTCTCCCTGAAGAGCTAGCTTGTCCTTCTCCAGGAAGGTGGGAACCTGGAGCGGAGCCCAGGCAGCCCCGCCCAGCACCACCCTGGTGTGGGGCAGAGCTGTGAGCATCTCAAACTCTCCTGGAGTCCGGAGAGATTCTCTCTCCTTGCTCAGCTTTGTAAAGCCAGGCATGGAGAGCCGCGTCTCGGAGCTTGCTCCAAGTGCAAGGCCGTACAGATCCACTTTACATTCCTGAAGTGGTAATGCGGGCAGCTGCCAGGCTGGGCTGCAGAGGACAGAGGCCGCCTCCTCTCCTTGTCACATGCGGTGGCCGCTTCCTGCCCCTGAGCTGGGCTTTACTGGAATCCATAGCAGTGGAGATGGAATTCAGAGCTCCCCAAATGCCTCACCAGAGTCTGCTTTTTCCTTTGAGCTTCTGCCCTTATTCACAAGGCCCATCTCTTCAGCAGAGGCTCGGTGCACTGGCCCCTGCGGCCTGGGCCGTGCGTGTTCATCTGCCTCTGCATGTCCCTTGCAGTGTCACTAGGGAGTACAGCAGACCTGGAGCACCCCTGCCCTCTCCAGGACAGGGCCCGGGCTCAGCCACCCGTTGTGCACGGTGGTCACTGTCACGTGGGAATGGCCTCAGACCCCGGGTGGCTGTGGAGGAGTCTGATTAGGTCAGAAGGGAGTTCAGGGGCCAGAGTGGATTCCATATTTAATTGAATCTTCTACCCTCTTGCTTTTTTTTTCTTCTGGTAAAATATAAATACCAAGAAGGTTGTTATTTTAACCATTTTTTAAAAACTATCTGGATTAAAAAAAATGTTTATGCATTTTTTGAGAGAGAAGGCACAAGTACACTAGTGGGAATGGGGCAGAGAGAGAGAATCCCAAGCAGGCTCCGGGTGTCAGTGCAGAGCCCAACGCAGGGCTCAGTCCCTAAACCATGAGATCAGAACCTGAGCCAAAACTGGGAGTCAGATGTTCCACCGACTGAGCCACTCTGATGCCCCTATTTTAACTATTTTTAAGTGTACAACTCAGTGGCATTAAGCACATTCACCAGGCTGAGCAACCATCACCACTATCCATTTCCAGAACTTCTTCTCATAACTAAGCAGAAACTCTGTGCTTTTAAATGATAACTCCCCAATCCTCCTCCATGACCCTGTAACCAATATTCTACTTTCTATCTCAATGAATTTTACACCATGTAAGTTGAATCCTACAACCTCTGTCCTTCTCTGTGTCACTTATTTCACTTAGCATAATGTCTTTAAAATTTGTCCGGGGGCACCTGGGTGGCTCAGTTGTTTAAGTGTCCAACTCTAGATTCAGCTCAGGTTATGATCTCACGGTTTGTGGGATTGAGCCCTGCACTGCCTGCTTGGGATTCTCCCTCCCTCCTCTCTCTGTGGCCTCTCTCTCTGACTCACTCTCTCAAAATAAATAACATTAAAAAAAAAAAAAAAAAAGCTTTTCCATCTCGTCACATATGTTAGAATTTCATTCCTTTTTAAGGCTGAATAATATTCCATTGAGTGCATTTACCACATTTTGTTTATCCATCCATTGACCCATGGACATTGGGTTGTTTCTACATTTCTACATTGTTATGAGTGATGCTACTGTGAACTTGGGTGTACAAGTATCTATTTGAGCCTCTGCTTTCAATTCCATTGGGTGTACCCCAAGGTGAAATTGCTGGATCACACTCTAATGCTATGTTTAATTTTTTGAGGACCTGTCATACTGTTTTCTCAATGGTTGCCTTATTTTACATGCCCCCACCCCAACAATGCAGAGGGGTGCCAGTTTCTCCAGATCTTCACCAACACTCCATGCATCAAAATCTTTTTAACATATATTTATTTTTGAGAGGTAGAGAAAGAGCACAAGTTGGGGAGGGGCAGAGACAGAGGGAGACACAAGATCCGAAGCAGGCTCCAGGTTGTTAGCACAGAACCTAGCATGGGACTTGAACCCACAGACCACGAGATCATGACCTGAGCCAAAGTGGGATGCTTACCTGACTGAGCCACCCAGGCGCCCCCTCCATGCATTTTTAAAAGCCAGGTTTAGAGTAGTCCAACTTGGGGATGCAGAGATAGATATGATTTTAGAGGACTTTCCTGGCATTAAGGGGCTGTTTTGTCCTCTGTTTAGAAAGGATGTCTGGACTAAGCAGGACCCATGCAGAGGGGACAACCAGAGCAAAGGCCCTGGGTGGGGAATGTGTCAGGTGGCCTTTTGACAACAGAGCAAGGAGGCCAGTGTGGCTGGGGTGGAGGCAGCAAAGAGGGGGACCCCAAATAAGTCCGTGAGGAAAGAGAAGGATACAGACTCAGGGGCCCAGTTGGGACTTGGTCCTTCCTTTTACTCTGAGTGGAATGAGAAGCATTACAAGGTTTGAGCAAGGAGTGACAGGACACTGACTCATATTTTACAAGGATCCTCTGGTTGCCTTGTTGAAAAGAGGCTGCAGGGGGCAAGGGTGGAATCCAGAAAGGGTTTTAGGCATCCAGGTGGGCCTTGAGCATGGTGACAGTGGCGCCCTTTGGAAGTGACAGGAGAAGCCCCCGGTGACAGGTGGAGAAGCCTGCTAAACCTGCTGTGTGATTTGCAGGGCCCAGTATAAAATAAAAACCCCAAGCCCCCTGTTGAAGAAGTATCAAGAATTTCAAGATAACAATAGATCATTAAACTGAGCACAGGACTCTGCGAGACTGCACAGATCACACATTCATGAGATGCGCCCAGCCGCTAAATCACCCAGCTTCTCCCAAGCCAATGAGCAGAGCTGCACCGAAGAGACTCTTCCTGCCATTGAGCCCATTCCCTGGCACCTTTGGGGAGAGGCTTCTGGGACTGGTTTGTGAGTACCTGTGGCACAGGCCACAGGTTAAGACTCTCAGGAGAGTGGGGACAGTGGTCTCGTGGCTGAAGCAGACGGTGAGCTCCCATTCCCACTCTGGCACAGTATGGCTGAGACCTCATCTCTGAGGAAGGGAATCGAGAAACTTCTTGGCATTTACTAGAAAGGAGAGAGCTGCTGTCCTCCAGTAATGGAAGAATGGAGTAATAATATTACACTATTTTTATAAAAATGCATTAGCAGTTTATACTTAATATTACCTCTCAAATCCTCAAGCCACTCTATGGAGCCAGTACCGTTATTATCCCTTTGTTGCAGATCAGGAGACTGAGGCTTAGGTGGTTTAAGTAACTGGCCTGAAGTCCCACCACGAAGTCGAGAGGCCAGGAACGGAACCCAGGTTCGCTCTCCCCTGGGCACCGGCAGCACCTGACCTCTCAGTGATAGAGTTAATCGTGAACTCTGCTTCCCTCCCTGTCCCGGAGAAGCAGAGGAAGGGGAGAGACAGGCAGATCGTGCTTGTTTGGGGCCCATCTCCGTTCATCCCTTTCTCACAGTAATTATGCTGGGAACAGTCTTTATTGGCACTATTAGAACTTTCCAATAAGACAACTCATTTAATCCCCATGCCAGCCTAGAGGGCATCTCCATTTCACAGGAGACTGGGGCACAGTCAGGTACTTGCCATGGGTAGGGGTGAGGTACCAAAGGGGGCAAGGGCACTTGCTGTTTGTGCGGCTTGTGTGTGGAGGAGGGTATCTGAGGAGGGTCAGAGGTGGTACCCCCGGGTCCTGGCATTGTGAGTCTGCCTTCATTTCAGGCTCCAGGAGAGGAAGCCAACCAGGCCAGGTGGTTGGTAGTTGGAAGCATGTGGTTTAGGTTGAGAAATGATACTGATAAAGCTTGTCACCCAGGTCTCACACACGTCTTCTCCGCACGTCCTCATCTGGGGGGTGGGGCCCAGGATCTGCAGTCCCCACAGGCCAGTGCTCTGAGCTTGGTTTTGCCTCTAGGGACCAAAATGTTCACTGGAAGGCAAAGGGCATGATCGTCCTTTCCCGCTCACCTACTCCAGTTCTTGCCCATTTTCATGGCTTCTTCTACGTGTTCGTGGTTGATAGTCATGCTGATGGCGGTGGTAATTGTAACTGGGATTTTTTCTGGCTTCTTTTTTCCTGGGAGACCAAAATGGTCAAACCTGGACTCCCTGTTTTGGAGACCAGATGAGGGAGGAATTACTTCTAATTAGGGAAGGAGGCCTGGCTAGGAGAGTCTGACCTGTGGTAGGGACAGGAGACATTCAGAGCCAGGGATGTCTGACTATGTCCTTTGGGGTTGAAAGGACCTGGTTTTGAATTCTGACCCTGCATTTGTTATTTCATCTCTGCAGCCTCAGAATGAGTTGGTTTCTCCTTTGAGTCTGTTTCTTCTTGTGCAAAAGTGAGGCTAATCTGCTAAAGTTAATGAAGAAACTTCCTATGGTGAGACACTTAAATGGAAAGACAAATGTAATTTTGGAAACTTTTTTGGACTGTTTTTCAGACAGTTGACTGAGACCTGAAACTCCCCTTGGGTTTCTCACCTTTGCAGTCACCCAGCACCCCCTTCCAAAGTCCCTGCTTCTCTGAGCCCCCGTGAGGCGACCCCACCCTCACCCCCATGCCCTTCCCACGCCCTGTGCTGTCACGCAAGCCTCTCCTGACATCCTCCATTGTCTGCCTCACCCACTCCCTTCTTGCACCTTCTCCTCCCCATTTCCCCCATTTCCACACCCCCACCCCAAGCAGCAGCAGTTGCTCTCCTGGATTCTCTCAAAGTTCTGGAAAAGCCCCCTGCTCTGTGGGCCAGAAGCCTCTTGCCTCCTGCCCTGTCTGTTCCTTTCTTACCTCATAAGCCTTTTTTTTTTTCCAGAGTGGAGAGACTCAGTGTTATTTCAAGAAATTTGTCTCAGAAGTCCTTCTGGAGGGGAGTTCTTGGCCCTAAGGACCCTGGGCCAGGCTCAGCCTTGTAGTGGTTCATGCAGGCCCCTCCCCCAACTCCTCCCACCCCAGGGGTCCTCTGTACCAACACTACCCCACATCGGCCCCATTCTCCAGCTCCAGAACCCAGAGTGCCTACGAGAGGTCCTGTGTCCCTTGCCGGAGACAGTGGACATCTGTGTGGTGGGTGGGAGAAATGTTTGAAAATGAACGTTTGTGTCTGACGCTGTGTTCATGGACCACAGGACTAGGAAGCTAGCCAGTACCAGGAATTCATTTTGCCTGGAGAATTCCAGCCTCAGTTCCTGAAACTGGGCTAAAATACTCGGAAACTGAGAGTGTGGGATGGGCATCAACAGCACTGGCCTGTTTTGCAGAGTCAGAGGACGGGCAAGAGAAGAGCCACCCTGGAGTTTCAGTAACTGAGGTGCCATTTTCCACTTGTCTTCTTTGATCCACACCCTAACCCTGGACCATAGAGCGAGGCACCTGCTGAGCATTCCAGGGAACAAAGGCCCAAAGACAGACAACGAAAGACATTTGGCCAATCAGACTAGGGCCAGGACCTTTGCTGGGGCTCCCTCCCCCTGGCATTCCTTTAGCATCTCTGGGAGGCAGATGACCAGATAAGAGCCTACAGTTTCAACACGGTAATGGGGCTTCCCAATGGTAGTGTCGGGCTGCCCTCTTGCAGGATGGGACCAGCTGGACAGCTGGAGCCTCTGAGGAGTGAGGTCAGTATAGTCAGGGCACTAGGGTATGATCATGATCACTCAGCCCCCACACCAGTCTGGAAGACTGCCTGCTAATCTCTGCCTGGGGGCTTTTGCTCTGGGAAACTGGGCTACTGGTCAGTATATCATCTTGGAGTAGGAAGCTTTGTCCTCCCGGTAGGGACTTGGGGCCACTTAGCCAGTGAAAGCTATGGGTCACTTCAGGACTGGCTGGGAATAACCCAAGTGAGGAGCAGCACAACGGTGGGAGAGGTGTGTTCTCCATACCATTCCCTTTTCATGGGTTTTTCAGCCTCCCTCAAAGTGAGTTGGGGCCAGATGACTGAGTTGTGGTCTGTGGAATGTGGGCAGAAGCCACGTATACCACAATGTGTGCCCATCCAGGGTGCCTCACGTTTTTCTCCCGCCTTTCTCCGGACCTGACAGGCCACACGGTGCAGAGGGAGTAGCACACTCGGCCTGTTTCAAGTTTTTCATGAGCCAGAACTAAGCTTGTCTGGAGGTGAGCCCCCAAGATTCTGGGCTGTATTTGTCTCTGGAGCAAGGCCTGGCCTGTTCGAGCAGAGCAGCACATTTCGGCCCAGGAGCTGTGCTGCTGCCTGGTGTGGGACCTTGGGCAGTGAGTGTGTCTCCTCATCTGAAAAAGGAGAACGTCTAGCCCTTTCAGGATCTGAAATTTGAAGATGACCGTTGGGGAACATGCTGGAGAAGGAAGGGTTCCTGCCTATGGGTGAAGAGGTAGGTAGGTAACTGCCATGCCCTAGCTGTTTCTCAGCTTTGTTTCGAAGTGTAATTTACGGATCTAGCTTTGGAGAATGCCAGCTCAGAACTGGCTTTTCTCATTCATTCATTCATTCATTCATCCACACATTCATTCATACAGTGTTTCTCGAGCATTTACTCTGTGCCAGACATGGTGCTTGGTGCTGGTGTCTCACTGTGAGCAGCTGGGCTTTGCCCTGATGGAGCTTCAGTCAGGCGGGGAAGTGGTTCTCTAATGAGAAATCACACTGACAGTGGTAAAGTTTTGGTTGTACTAAGCACAAAAGGGAGGGGGACATGGGCCTGTGCTGGCTGTTGTGGGGATGTCACAGTCACTTTAGGAGACAGGAAAAGGCTTTTCAGAGAAATTGAATATTTGTCTGTGTCTGAGGGAGACTGAGTACAGACTAAGAAGGATAGCTTTCACTTCTCTGTTTGCTGTCAGAGACTCCTCAGCTCTTCACTCTAAGGTCAGGTTTACGCATAATCGCCCTTCACTCTCTCTGAATGATCAGCTCTTCGCAAGTGGCCACTGTTTAAATGTGAGAACATTTATCTATAAGTTGAAATGATTGCACTCTTCTAAAGGAAGAGTAGATGGCAACTATGCAAAAAGGGGTGAGCATGGGAGTGGGGTTTTCTTGGAAGAGGAACTAGCATATGCAAAAGCCCTGTGGCAGGATGGAGCAGGGATTGAATTCAAGGGTAGTGATAGCAAGAGGTAGTGAGAGATGAGGCTGGAGAGGCAGAAAGAAGCAGATGACAGGAGCACATGTAGCTGAGTTAAGGAGACTGGATTTTATTCCAAGAGACGTGGAAGTTATCAGAGTTTGAAGTGGGAGAGGAAGTGTAGTTTACATGATCAGATTAGTGTTTTGAAAAGATCATCTTGGCTGCCGTGTAGAGCTCCAGCTCTTGTCTGCTCTGTTCTTGTTAACTGACGGTGGACAGGTGCGTGTGTTTGTGTGGGTGAACACATGCACAATTTTAGAAAGGCCACAGTCTGAAGTTCCCTTCTTGCTGGGGTGTCTGTCTCCGTTGGTCTGCATCAGCACGGATAAAAAGCACTCCATGCTTGAAACACCAGAGGATGAAACTTTCCCAGGGGATGACGGGAATTCACCGGATGCAAATCCTAATTCTGGGAAGAATGCTGATGGAGAAAGGAGCTATTGTCTAAAATTAGGCTTTGGGAATATTTCAGTGAAACATCATCTTCCTGCCCTTTTCTTGCTGGGAACTTGGCGCTGGTTCCTTGCACCTGCCTGCCTCAACTTCCCTTCTCTGGCCTCTCCTTCTGACCAGTTCATCCCCTTAGTTCACTTGACCCACTCTGCTCTGAGGGCACACGGAGCTAGGATTGAGGGGTCTGTTGTTACATGTTTTAGATCTCACTGGGCATGCACATAGTAGGCAGGCTGGCCATTGGCTGACTGTGATTTCCTTTTAGCAGCTTGTGTCCTGAGGCCTCTAGTGGAGGAAAGGCTTCTAGAAACAAGTGTCTCTTTCCCCTAATGAGATGTTCCTGGACTGGCAGGCCCTGGCCTTGGGCAGAAAGAACTACAGTCCTCAGAGGAAATTCTGATTTCTCTTACAGAAGTGCCAGAGTCCAGAGCCTGCTCCTGTTCCCCTTAGCTTCACTGGAACCACCTTGGCTACACTCAGGGTGATTCCTTGCCTTTCAGTCCTGTGGGCCTCCAAACTGAGGACCACCTTAGTGACAGTCCTGCTAAAACAGGCAGAACTGCCAAGCAGCCCTTGAGTCCCCCCATACCTCACTGCAGCCCCTTGCCCTGGAGAGTGGGTACGTCAAGGACTTCCAGGTCTGCTGCACACACGCTCTCACACAGCCAGGAAAGAACTCAGTCTTTGGGTTTAGAACCCCCACATCACTGTCACCACCAGGACTCCCTCAATACTTGGAGGACCTACAGGGAGCCCAAGGAATTCTGGTCTTCCTCATGGCAGGTGCCTAACAATCACCAGAACAGATGTTGACTTGGACGGATGAGGAAAGCATTCGCTTCCTGTGCCTACAAGAGGCCTTCGTGGTCATCTTGCCCAGCCTCCCAGCTGTCTGCATGCATGTGAGCGCCCTGTCCACCATCTTGTATGCGAGGGTGTCCAGCACACTGCAGGGCCTCAGTAGACACTGAAGGATGAGATTAGCCCTTAGAAGGGCTGGTCTTCCAGAGGCCTCTCGTTTCTCTGGCCCCTCATGCATTGTTGGGGCAAATTCTTAACTGCATACATTTTTTCTCAAGAAAGCAAGATGGTGCTGGCTGACCTTGGGTTGTAAATATTCTCTGTCTCCAGATTGTTCTGAAAACTGGCAACAGAGAGGCCTGTCCCAGATTGGTGGCTGGGCCTAGAGACAGAGTGGGCTGGGGTGATGCTGGGGTGGTGCCTTGACACTTCACTGTCGGGGCCCAGAGTTTCCAGGAAGGACACCCTGTGGAAAGACCTCTTGGCTGTGATTGCTGGCAGCTGGGCCTAGGAAAGCTCAGCACCTGGTTTGTCTCTATTTGTCGTCCACGGAGGAAAAATGAGAGTATGCTTCCTTCTCAGAGATGGAGCTGTTTATATCTGCAGGATCTTGATACATGTACGTGTGCTTTCACACACACAGCCGTGGATATAACAAGTCCCCCACTTTGGACTCCGTGGCCGTGAACAGACACTAACCAGAGCTGGTCCATTTCCCCTAGGAACAGATGTGCTACCCTGGAGCAGGGGCTCTAGTAGGGGTGGAGGTGTCATGGTGGGAGGGGCCTGTGGAGGGGCAGAGAGAGGGTGGGACTAACTCGAAAAGGCCTGGGCTAAAGCTGAGCGTTAGGCTGTGTGGGTGAACAACTCTCTACCAAGAAGAGATGTGACAGTGTCCACAGTGTGGGCGACTCTCAACGCATCTGCCCCATAACTGGTGTCTTTCTCAACTTTTCCACGTC
This sequence comes from Suricata suricatta, assembly GCF_006229205.1. Classification (NCBI taxonomy): domain Eukaryota; kingdom Metazoa; phylum Chordata; class Mammalia; order Carnivora; family Herpestidae; genus Suricata; species Suricata suricatta. The sequence goes on along the minus strand of NC_043704.1, from coordinate 68,484,943 downwards.
TGTCACAGGTCTTCTGAATGCTCAGGTCTCCGTGGGCCTGATGTGGGTCAGTCAGTACTTTAGTCAGTACTCCCTCATGGGATCTCTTGGATTCATCTCTCCAGTCCACCCTCACCCTCACCTCCCTGATGTGGCAGTATTCCTAGTCTGCAGACCTCATTGTCTCTACCCCTCTTTGCAGTTAGAGGCAAACTCTTCTTCTTTCTTGGTAGTGGTGAGGAGCAGTATTGTATGATGGTTAGCTACTTCTTAGCTGTATGGCCTCCAGGCATAGAATCCAAAGGAGAATCCAGGCTCTGAGCTGTCAGCCCAGAGCCCAATGCAGGGCTTGAACCCAAGAACTACGAGATTATGACCTGAGCAAAAGTTAGACACTTAACCAACTGAGCCACCCAGGCATTCCATGCCTCAGTTTCTTTGTAAAATGGAAATTCTAGTTGCACCCACCTTGTGGGGTTGCCATGAGGATTAGATGAGTTATATCTGCGTATCATAAGCACTCAGTAGACACTATTAAGTATCATCTCATCATGAAATCTCTTCCCCCCCCCCCCCCCCCGCAGTGGCTCTTTATTGCCTGTGATACCAAGCTTCCTATTTTGTAGACTGTGGTTCATCATCTGGGCCACTTGAATACACAGCACTATCCCCTGTCACTCTCTGATCCCGCTGGATATCCCCTTCACCACCTTGGCCGTACCGTAGTTTTTCAAGGCTGTTGCTTTCATTTGAAAACTTCCCCTCCTTGTCCAGATTCTATCCAGCTCCCCACCCAGACCTCACCCCTTCCTTAAGCCTGATTTAGCCTCTCTAGCCCACGGGAGGCACCTGCAGTCTAAACCCAGCCATCTTCTTCTTCATTGTCTATTTGTGTGGTTTCTCTTACACTTCCCACCTTAGTGGAGAGTGCCTTGAGCAGGGGCCACATTTTTTTGTTTGTATCATGTCTCATTGGGCTTGCCAAGTAGTGATTTGATTTTCTTAATATGGATAGTTGGGAGTTGACCATAACTATCAGTAGAAACTTCTCCATCACATACAGAGAAGAAGTCCTATGCTTATTTTATAGAAACCAAAAGGTCAAGAGATGTGTCCTAGGATTCCCAAGTGACTGCAGTAGAAATAGGATTGGACTCTAGCCCAGGGCCTGGGCTCCCTTGGGCCTGATCCTTTGTCACCTTTGGGGGAGGGGCACTCCTGGCCAAATTCTATAGCTCAGCAAGTGGCAGTGATGAAAGCTGGGACCAGCCCTGTAAGTGCCAGAGAGTGGCTTTATTTTGACAAGGGCAATTTAGTTTAGGTGGCTTGTGCTCACACTTGAGAAACTCAAAAGGACCCCTATCCCAACTCCCAAAAGCCCTTCAGGACAGGGGGCAAAGGACAGGGGGGCATCAATGCTGTGACACTTGGGGTGGGGTAGGGTGGGGAAAATATGTCCCTCCCTTAGCCCTAATTCTCCCAGTCCTGTTCTGGCTCCCAGAGCAGCCCAGCTGAGACTGGTAGGCTCCAAGAGAGTTCCCTATCCCCCTGGGTGTCAATCTAGTTAGCTGCATTAAGCAAGAAGGCCAACAGCATGCATGATACCAAGCAGCAGAGGCTTTCTAAATGCATTTGATAGTTGGGAATGCACTGGATGATTTGTAGCAGACTTCCTCTCTCAATTACTTTGAACTCAGGCTGAGGTCAAATCGGTCTGTATTCCTTGTGTACATACTGCCACCTGGAAATGGCCATGCTTAGGCTAAGCCAGTCATTCCTTGACATGTCTGCCATTCTCCTACTCACCACGCCTTTATCAGTGCTGCCGCATGCCGGGCACCGTGTGGGGTTTTGAGACTCTGTGAGATGTGGTCTCAGCACCCAGAGAGCTGCCTGGCTGACCCTCCACCAATTTGCTATGGATACTTCTCAGGGTGAAGACCTTAACTGACCAGGAGAGAACCTGTGGCTGAGTGTTGCAGTGCCCACCTTTCCAAGCACCTGTGCCCTCTCCTCTGCTTGTCAGACCCAGGTTTCCAGGGTCCAAGGCGGCCTTGCCGGGCTCTGCTTCTGCTGTAGCTGTGGCCTTCTTTAAGAAAGCCCTTCTGAGAAACATTCAAACTTGACAAGCTGATTTATTATGGGAGCGATTGTCTGCTTCAACTAGGGGACTACAAAGGATGCACCCAGGCTTCCTTCCCATGGCGGCTCCCTTGGCGCAGACCTTGGTCCACAGTGGACCATCAGGAATGGCAGATGCCAGCCACGAGCCTGGTCGGGCTTTCCCTCCCTTGTCACCGATGTGGGGCAGGGCACTCAGGGGGTCTGGTGTTGGGGTGTGGGCTGCTGCGTTCCTTTCTTCTCGAGTTCTCACGCTTTGTCATCCCAGGCACAGGCACGTGGCCGGGGAATGAGAGCATCTGGTATTGCTGGCTTGGGTTCCACTCGAGTCTGCCTTTCCGAGGACTCAGGCTCTTTCCATCCACCCCAGCCCTGGGAGGGACTCTGCTTCCTCCAGATGGGGAGAAGAAAGCTCTCTCCTGGCTCCTCTGGTCTGGGAGCTCTCAGGATGAGGCGTCTGTCATTCAGGGGTTGAGGCTCTGTCCCAGAGGGTATTGCGATGCTTTCCTGTATCCCAAAGCATTCCTAGGAAATGCCAGTGTCCTGGAGGGTCAGAGCAGAGCTGAGTCTTGGGGAAAGGTGAGGAGGGGGGTGCTCCTCACAGTGGGATTTGGGTTGGGCCACAGGCCAGATGGGTGGAGAGGCCAAGGATCTGTGTGATGGGCTCAACAGAAGGTGGTGCCTACTGGGGACAGCCTTGCGGGGCCAGGCATGGGCTGAGTTTTTGTTCACTTTCCTCCACCAGCTGTAATAATTTTGTGAAGACAGAAAGGAACTTGTGGAAGAGTTTCTCTTCCACTTTCTCTTTTGTGGAAGAGAAAGAGGAAAACAGGCCCAAGGATGAGAGGGGAGCTGCTGGCGGTTCTAGTCTCACTGCAGACCTCAGGGACTTCGCTGCCCCAACCTCTGGAAAGTCCCTCACTGTGCCTCCAGTTCAGAGCCTGAGCCCAAGGCCCAGGCTCCTGAGGCGAGGTACTCGGGCACCAAAGTTCCTTGCATCCGCTGTATGGAAATTCTGAGGGCCCATCAGACAGGAGCGTGAGGTGTTCCAAAGCCTGTGCCCGCCCAGGCCTGGCAGCTCGCTGAGAGCCTCCCAGGAAGCTTCAATCTTTGCTTTCCCTCCTGAGTTAAAGGCTCTCCAAATGCCTCCCAGTGCCCTTGCTTTTAGCTTAAGGACACGCAGACTCTCCAGCGAAGGGCTGTTATCCCCAGGCAAGAGCCTGAAGGGGCCGCCGGGCCAAGGAGTGCAACCTCTTCTCCATCCAGCAGCGGTGGTCTCTGTCTTTGGGGGCGGCTTCCCCTCATGGGCAGAGTCCCTGGGCTGCTGCCCAAAGGGGTGTGAGGGCAACAGCCTTGCCCCCAGCCCTTGCCCATCCTCCAAGGCTGGGTGATTGAAGCTGGGCTGCATGTGCACCATGCCTTGAGGCCCCAGACCGGGACCCTCATGGGTCTGGTCACGTGTCCCTTTCCCTGGGGGATGTTTTGGGAAAATCACCCAGCAGTGTTCTTGGTGCTTCAAGACACTTGATAAACACCCACTGATGTCCTTCCCCTCCCTCCCCACTCAGGGACTGGGGATAGATTGGTTGGGGTTCTCAGTTTCTTGCTTTCACTGTATCTAAACCCAGATAAGCAGTGGAAGATAATTGCTTTTCAGGCATTTTATATCATTGCCCTATTTAGTTTATGAACAGTCCCTGGGAAGTAGGTAGTGCGTCCTTATTTTGTAGAGGAATCCAGGACTTCCAAAGGGGAGCAACTCAGTTGCCACCACTCATCTAGTAAGTGACTGAACTGAGACCTGAACCCAGGTCTTCTGACACCAGACCCCACGTACTTCCCACACACCGTGCTTCACCTCCTTGAGAGAATGCAGAGCCTGCTCCTTCTTTCCTCTGGGCCTCTGTTTCCCAGCTCGTGGAGTGTGCACAGCCACTGCACCTCCTTCCGGCCTTGAGAATCCAGCCACTCAGTCTGCTTTGTCTCTGGCCTGGTGTCTGGGCTCAGGCCCAGCTCTTGTCAGGACCACTACTTCGGAAACCTGCTGCCGGTTTTCAAGCAGCCTTCCCATCCTCACACTTCCAGCCCCCTGCTGCTCTGCAGATTATGGCTTCTCCCTTCTGCCCTGGAGCAAGTATTCAGAGAGGAGGAGGAAGGATGGGCCGTCAGATGCTCAGGTCTGGAAACCTCTCCTGTGTGCAGTTCTGTTAGTTAGGGTAAGGGCTAAGCCATCTAACACAGAGACACCAAGATTGTGACTTTAAGGAGATGAGAGTTTATATCTTTAAGGAGATGAGAGATGAAGTGACCACGTCCAGTTCCATGGGGTCATTCCACCACCCACAAGGACATTATCCCCATCTGCATGGTCAGAGCTGGGTTGGGGCCTGTCCATAGTCCTGTCCAGAAGAAAGTGCAAACAGGTGCTGGTGCAGGTAGGGCAGGGGGCCTGTCTGATGATGGAGTTGCACACTCGCTTCCACTTACACTCCTTTGACCTGAGCATCACCATCTGGCTGCCAGGATGGCAGCTGTGTGCCCAGCTAGTGCATGCTGTTTTGGAAGAAGGGGAGAATGAATTTAGGTAGACAACGAATGATCTCTGCCAGAGCCTTTAAAAAATGTATTTTTAGGGACACCTGGGTGGTTCAGGTCATGATCTCATGGCTCGTGAGTTCAGGCCCCACATCCAACTGCTTTGGATCCTCAATCTGCCTCTCTACCCCTTCCCCCAATAAAATTTTTAAAAAATGTATTTTTAAAATAAAAAGGTTAATCTCAATTATATAAAGAGATGTGGTAAGAGGTGCTGGCGTGATAATCTAGAGCTCACCAGGTGGACCTCAAACTGAGAGTATGTTTCTGGAGGCTAGGGGTATTGGGGGGCAGTCTGCAAATGAACACTTGCCACTTTCTTCCCACTGGGTGCTTTGTATGTGCCAGGAACGGTTGAGTTTAATGGCTCACCTCTTGAGACCCAGGGTATGTTTCCATTGGCCCTGGGGTGGACTTTAATTCCTCATACCTCATGGCCTTGGTGCCAGCCGTGGTCGCCCCTCCTGTCCCTTGTTAGAAGGATGGCTGGGAGTGAGTGGTGGCTGGACTAGAGCCAACTCTTGGTTTTGTCTCTAGGAGGCTGAGTCACACCACAGAGAAGGCTCCCAGGACGTCAGGGCCCTTGAGAAGTAGCTGAGAGCCTTGGGGTCACACTCTCTTTTACTTAAGAAGAAACTTTATGGGGTGCGGCCGACTTGCTGAGGTAGCCCAGCCGGGGGGGGGGGGGGGGGGGGGGGGGGGGGGGGGGGGGGGGAAGGCTGGCCCTGCGGGAATCCAAGTCCTTTGCTGTTCACCCAGCCTTTCCACGAGCGCCATTTCCACGTTATTTCTCTCCTCTTGGGCTCAGCCTCTGGGGATTTCCCAGGGATAGGCCCAAGTTCAGCCAGCCAGGGAGGGATTTAATGACACCCAGGTGCGGTTTCCAGCCCGGCTGAGCTTGCATCCTGCTCACAGGGATACCTAGATTTGTCTCACACTCATCCTCCTGAGGGAAACCACCTCCAGGCCCTTAGTGGTGTGGTGGTTAGTGCTACATTCATTTGTCATCTTTTGCTGTGTCATCTGCATTTCATTTCGTAATTCTGACTCAAGCCTTGACATCCCTGCAGATAGGGGTCCTGTAACCCCCTCTCCTGTCTTGTGCTGTATGTTCAGTGTCAGAATCAAAGACTGCTGGGGGCCTCTACTATCTTCTGATGTGAGCTGGAATATTCAAGGCCTTGAAAGTGCCCTGCAGCCCTCAACTTCCTTTTCATCCGTTTATTCACTTAACAAGTATTTATGGGTGCCTGCTGTGTGTCAGCTCCGTCCTGGGGGAGGAGGATGTGCCAGTGAGCAGGAGGAGGCATGGTCAGCCCCTTGGGGCTTTCATCCAGCTCTCGCGGCCCTCAGCTACTCCCGGCCTGGCCAGCCCAACCACGCGCCTCACACCAGTAGTGTGTTGGCATTGGTGTTTTGTTAGCAGGTGTCCTTAGCTCCATTTTAGAGATGACATCCTTGAGATCCTAGTAGGTGAAGGGATTTGCCCCAAGTCACAAGGCTAGCCCTCAGGTCCCCTGACTTTCAGCAAATTGCTTCTTCTGTAATCTCTAGGGTCCCCTTCTGGAGCCCCCAAATCCCTGCTGAGGGACAAGCGTGTCCTGTTCTGAGCAGCACCAGGGTGCCCCTCTGACCTGGATCATCCACAGGGCCCCTGGGCCTTTCACACAGACAGACAGACAGACAGACAGATATAGCCCCATTATATGTTCTGCTCTCAAGTCAAGGTTAGGTGAACAGGGTAATGGCAGTTCCATTTTCTCTTTCATGTTTCTGTTTTCCTTCCAAATTCAGCAGACCTAAAACGGGCGCAGGAGGTGAGGTGTGAAAAGAGGGAGGAGGTGTGGGGGGGTGGAGGTTAATGGGGGGAGAGGCAGCGGAAAGCCGCACTTCACCTGTGTAGGGTGGGAGCCAGAGCTGTGTGCGGTGGTGCTCTCTTCTCTCCCTCTGAATCCGATTCCAGCACTTTGTCAGCCGCTTCCCTCCACCTACACAGCCTGGCATCCTCCTCATCTGTCACCACTGTTCACCTGGAACAATGCAAGCCTGTCTGCTTTCCTGGAAGGGGGAGGAGGAAGCTGAGGGTGGGGGAACCGGGGTGGGGGGCTGGATAATTGTTCTCCAAGATGAGATTTTTGGAGGAGAGAGACTTCATTTGCACTGGATTTTAAATAAACTTCTAGCCCACAAAACTTCTTGCCAGGCCACAAAGCAAACCCTTCCTTACCCCGGATCAGAGCAAGAAAGGCAGTGTTTGGGTGAGCAGAGCCACCACCCAGCTTCTCTAGAAAGCCTTTCTAAAGCTCTCCCACCAGGCCAGTTCCTTCCCTCCCAACTCATGGCCTTGGTTTGGTTTGGGTGGGAATGTATCTGCATCTCCACACCGCTTTGTACATGTGATCCGGCACCTGGGTGGGTGGGGAGGCCGTCGCCTGACAGAGATCATGAAGGACTCCAGTTTCCTCTGGGATTCCTCACAGATGGTGCATGGGATCAGACAGGAGACTGGTGTGACTTCCAGGTGTGACCAGCTGTCTCAGAGCTGCAGCGTGTGTGCCGCAGGGTCGAGCATTCCCGTGCATTTCAGAACAGGGACAGAATATTTGAAATTGGGGATTTGTCAGAAAATCTTGTCTGTGGCATCTCCATTCATGGTAGTATGGTCAGGACAAATGTCCCTGCCTGAGCAGCCAGAGACTCAGGCGGTGGCTACCCCATGGATTGTCCCAGGTGGCCAAGACCTTGGGCATCACCCATTGCCTATTTTTATTTTTATTTTATTTTTGAGGAAGTGCATGCACAAGTGGGAGAGGAGCAGGAGAGGAAGACAGAGGATCTGAAGCAAGCTGGATATGGGGCTCGAACTCACGAACCGTGAGATCATGACCTGATCCAAGGTCAGCTCAACCGACCGAGCCACCCAGGCACCCCAGCTGTCTAGTTTTATATACACACACACGTTTTCTTTTTTCAAATCCAGGATGAGCACTTAGCCTCCAAGTCCTCAGTCCCTTCTCTACACTGCCTCCAGATACTCATTGTTTCTAGGCTGCCCCTTCTCCCCATACTTTCCTGAAGCCCTCAGGTTTCATGACATGCTGGAGAAGTTGACCTGACCTCTAGATAGTCCTAATGCCTCAGTCTATACCTGGGCTCCCCTCTGAGACCTTCTTATCCCTTGGGGTCTTATGGTTGAGGCTCAGCCTGCCCACCCCTCCCCTTTTCTCCTCTACATTTTATGTTCCCAAAAGTCAGAGGGAGTGGCTCCTGTAGGGTGTGGCATCTGAAGTGTGTTCTGAGCCTGGCGGATGAATGAATCTGAGCCTTTGGAAAATGAACCACTAAAGGGTAGGGAGGGAGGCCCTTCTCTCTGAGGCCCAAAGGTGGGGCTCTCAATAAATTCACTGTCAAGTTTTCCAAAACACCAGTTTGATGTTCTGCACAAACTCTTGATTTGCGCCCTCTTTGTTCTGCGGCCAGCCATGCCATGCTGTTCTGTGGAAATATAACAAGAGCCACGTACATAATTTAAATTTTTTCAGTATCCAAAAAAGCAAAAAAGAAAACAAAAAACACAGACAGAATTGATTTTAACAGTATCTTTTGATTCACTCAGTGTATCTAGAATGTCCTATCAACAAGTAATTAATATAAAAAATGCTTTCAAACCATGGTGTGACTTTTACACTTAGGGCACATCTCGGTTCAGACCGGCCATGTTTCCAGCGCTTGTGGCCGCCTGTGGCGGGTGGCTGCCGTCATGGATAGCACCGCCCTGCAGTTGAGCAGGGGTCTGTCTTTTGCCTCCTTGGGCTCCCTCCCTCTGCCTTTGGATAAACCAGGTTCTCTGCCTTCTTGCACCACTCCATGCTGTATCCATTCAAGCCGTAACCGTGCTTTCTCCCAAACATCCTGAGAAAGAGCCCCCTTCACTACCACCGCCCTCATTGCCCCTTATGACTGACCCCCTTGTGGTCTGGACTCTTCTTCTACCTAATCTCTCTCAGAGGTCACCTACGTGGCCCCTGACAACCTTTGGTTCATCCTGATCTTTTCAGCCTCTCCCACAGCACCTGACTGTGGGCTCTCCAACTCTTGCTTAAATCTCCCCCTTCCATTTAGCTTTCATGACACTGTGTTTACTCCATCCCCTCACCCTAAAACCAGTGCCTCCCTAGACTTCCCCCATGGATTAACACCTAACACCCTTCCCTTCCCCCTGGAGACTCACTCCTCCAAGGCGCCTTGCTTGGGACAGCCCAAACACTGCCCCCCACCTTTTTCCGGGTGCCTAGCCTTCCTCAGGCTCTGGTGCTTCTCATCTGTGCCATTTGCTTAGATCTTTTTTTGGCTTTTTTACTTCTAGCCCCTTCCTCTTTGCCACTTCCTTTCCAGCCATGAAATTAATATTCCCAAAGTGCAGCTCTGATCATATTTTCCTACTGAAAACCTGCAGCATTAGAAGTCGTAATAATTGGGGGAATATATATTTACATTATAATGTAAAGTGAAAAAAAGCAGGATTTTATAAGCAGTAAAATCGTAGCTTCATGAAAACAAACAACTGTGAGTAGATTAAAAAGGAACAAACCAGTTAACACTGGTTGTTGCTGGGTAGAAATTGAAATTTTCTTTCATGAATGCACATACTATAAGTGGAAATTTTAGTATACTTTTTAGTTTTGAAAGTGCAGCCACCCAGAGTTTTAATGCTTTCTGGGCCATGTGCCACGTCCTTACCTGGATGGACATGGGTATCATATCCCTTGTGATCGGTCCGTGAGCTTCGCCTCCACGCTGGCCAGTTGCCCTTGCTTGTTCTTTTCCGGTCAGCACTGACTTCCTGGGGTTCCCAGGTAGCCTTGCACCCTTCGAACTCCCTCCACCTCCTTTTTCATGTGGTTTCTGCCACCTGGCTGCCCACTTCTGTCCACACTGCAGGTTCCGTCTCGAGGCTCCTCTCTGTGAAGCCTTCCTCATCCCCAGTGCCTAGAATGATTTCTTTTTCTGATCTGACTCTCTTTTCCCATTTGGCTTATTCTGCCTGGCTCTGTAGGCATTTGAATTCTCCTATCGTCTATTAGCCAAGAAGTTCTTGCAGCCTGCCCTCCTCACAGTAAAAGCATGTATTTTCCCCCCTTTTAATATAAATTTATCACTTTTCTCTTCTAAGAGTAATACATGTAATAGGAAGTTGAGAAGTATTCAGTGGTCTAACGAAAAAAGGTCTTAAAAAACACTTACAGTCCCACCATCACCTAGAGACATTCTACCACTGTTAACACATATATTCTTAGATTGAGATCATGTTGAATATGCAATTTCGTATTCTCTTTTCCCCCCACTTGACATTAGATTTTGAAAATTTCCCCATGATGTTAAATCTTCTTCAAATAAAACCTTTTAAAGGCCTTGACGTATTTCAGGGTATTGAAGCTCCGTAATTTATTTAACTTTTCTCTAGTTGTTCAACATTTAGCTGTTCCTCATTTAAAATTTTCTAATGATCCTTGTATATAAAGCCTTGCCCAGGCCAGCGAGTTTCTGTGTAGCAGCGATTCCTGGGAAGGGCCCCCCTTGTGGGCCGAAGAGTATAAACATATTACTTTTTTTAGTTGACGTGGAACATTACATTAGTTTCAGGTGTACAAGATGGGGACTGGACAGTTCTGTACATTGCTGTCCTTGCCACCAGTGTAGCCGCCCTCCGTCCCCATAAACATTATTATAATACCATTGACTGTGCTCCTTATGCTGTACCTTTCATTTCTGTGACTATTTATTCCATCACTGGAGGCCTGTGCCTCCCTCTCCCCTTCACCTCTTGTGCCCAACTTCCCCCCACCACTTTCTGGCAACCGTCAGTTCTCTGCATTTATGGGTCTGCTTCTGCTTTCTTTGTTTATTCATTTGGTTTTTAGATTCTGGATTTAAGTGAACTCATATGGTATTTGTTTGTCTATCTCTGGCTTGCCTTATTTCACTTAGCATTATACCCTCTAGATCCACCCATGTTATTGCAGATGGAAAGGTTTTTTCCTTTTCTATAGCTAACTGATTTTCTGCAGCTAACTTATTTTCCATTCTACAGCTATACACAGAGTCTCTGTCTGCCTCTGTCTCTCTCTGCCTCTGTCTCTCTCTCTCTCTCTCACACACACACATGTTCATACCACATTTTCTTTATCCATTCATCTGTCAGGATACCCTCTTAAGCACTTGCATTGCTTCCATATTTTGCCTGTTGTAAATAATGCTGCAGTACACATAGGGGTGTGTGTCTTTTCAAATTAGCGGTTTTGTTTTCTTTGGATAAATACTCAGTAGTGGAATTACTGGATTGTATGGTTTTTCTATTTTTAATTTTTTGAGGTGCCTCCATGCTGTTTTACATAGTGGCTGCACCAGTTTAAATTCCCACCAACAGTGCACCAGGGTAAAGTATGAACTTTCTCCTGTATTGCTAAACTGTTTTCCAGAAGAGTGTTACTGATTCTTATCCCTACTGACGGATAGAGCTTGTTCTGTTGCATTCTTGCTAATACTATTACAGTGAGAAAAAGCATTGCTAGGTTAATAGGCATACATTGTTTTTATTTGTATTTAATTGTTTGCTAGTGAGGCTTCACATTTTTTTCACATCATGCATTTGTCAGTCATTTGTAGTTTTCCTTCATTGAATAGCTTGCTCATGTGTATTACCGATTTTGCCGTTAAGTTCTACTTAATTATTGTTAATTTATAAAACACTTTATATATTAAGACTGTTTTCTCTTCTGTCATATATATATTTTTTTGCAAACTGAGTATTTGTGAAATGAGTGTTTGTGGAAGTGAAAGTGCCTGACTCTATTACCAGACTTGTAGTCAGGGTGCAGGGGTCAGGTGGCCAGGGCTGAGCTTTCCCAGATCCCCAGCACGATGCTCTGTACTGGGTGCTCAGTGGTGTTTTGTTGAGTGAATTAAGAGGATATCCTGTTCAAGTGAGTGCTATTCTGTGAATTCTTTTCTGAATGCATCTACAGAGTCTGGGGTCTTCCTAGACTAAGTAACCAAGACGACAAAAACAAAGTATACAGTGTGGCCATTTCTCTCTACAGGTACAGCTATACAAGTTACAGAATAAACTATCTCCCTTGTTGTCGTCACCATTTGCTTTAATGAAATCAAAGCCACATGAGATAATTCCCTTACTCCCATTAGGATGGCTGTCATCAAAAAGATGGATAGAAACAAGTGCTGGGGAGAGTGTGAGGAATCAGAGCCCCCACTTCTGGTTGGAGTAGAAAACGATACCGCCACTTTGGAAGGCAGTTGGGCAGTTCCTCAAAATGTTAAGCGTAGAGTTACCATGTGACCCAGCATCTTCATCCATTCAGGCTGCCCTAACAAAATACCATAAGCTGAGTGGCTTAGACAACACACAGGTATTTCTCACATTTCTAGATGTTGTCAAGTCCAAGTTTAAGGCACCAACAGATTCAGTGTCTGGTGAGAACCCACTTCTGCCATATCAATGGCAGTCTTCTCACCGTGCCCTCACGTGGTGGAAGGGATGTCAGAGCTCCCTGAGATCTCTTTGATGAATCGCATTCATGAATCCCACCCTCAAGACCTGATCACCTCCTAAAGCCCCACCTCCTAAAGCCATCGCATTGGAGGTGGAGATTTTAACATTTGGGGGCAAGGGGACACAAACATTCAGTCTAGAACATCGAGCAGTTCCACTCCTAGACATATACCCAAGAGATCTGGAAACATAGTCTGTGCAAGAGCTTGCACGTGAGCGTTCCTAGCGACACAACCCAAATGTAACCGTTGGATAAGTCAAATGTAGCATATCTGTACTATGGAATGTTATTCGGCCATGAAAGACTGAAGAACTGATACATGCAACAACAGAGACAGATCTTGAAAGTATTATGCTAAGTGAAAATAGCTAGACAAGAAGGCTGCCTATTATGTGATTCCATTTATATGAAATGTCCAGCACAGGCAAATCCATCGAGACAGAAAGTAAATTAGTAGTTGACAGGAGCTTGGCGGTGGGGGTGCAGATAGGAAATAAGTAGTGATTAATGGGTGTGGGATTTCTTTCTGAGATGTTGAAATGCTCTGGAATTAGATAGTGGTGAAGGTTGCACAACCTTGAATGTACACTAAAAACTACTGAATTATATACTTTAAAAGGGAGAATTTTATGGTATAAGTATTATATCTCAATGAAAAAGTAATTAAGGGAAGCTGTGCTGGAAAAAGGCGTGGCCGCCCCAAGGCACAGGGTGGGCCTTTCTCACCCGCAGAGGAGGTTCCTGGGAAAGAGCTTTGGAGGCGGTGGCCGGGAGCAGATCCCTAATCAGCATTTTATGTGACCAGGATCTGTGAGGAAGGCCTGGGGCACCTAGGATGGGAGTGAAAGTCGAGTGTCTCTTTATTAAATAGAATAAGGCAAAAATGGAGCTAAATTAGGTTGGGATAAATAACAGCTTCATACAGGATGAGCTGTAGAACAGGATGAGCTCTGCGCTTGGAATGAGAATCTGTGGTTTAGCTCGGCTGCTGTCATGCTGTGTGGTGCAGACAGGGCTCCCGCCTCGAGCCTTGCAAGGTGGCCTCATTAGCAAAAGAGGGGTGATACCACCTGGCTGGCCTGTCTTGGAAGGATGTGATGAAGGTGCAGTGAAACAGTACATGGGCACAGTGTTTTAATGTTGTAAATTGCTGTACCCAGTCATTCCTAAATATTGGTCTTTCTTCGCATTTTAGTCTATTTTGTCTTTCTTGAAAATGTATTAAACAGATGCTAATTATTGATTTGTTAATATTTCACGCCCTGCTTTTAGTAACAGTGAAATTGTATTAAATAAACATTATACTTAAAAATTTTTTTAGTGTTTATTTATTTTTGAGAGAGAGAGCATGAGAGGAGAGGGGCAGAGAGAGAGGGAGACACAGAATCCAAAGCAGGCTCTAGGCTCTGAGCTGTCAGCATGGAGCCTGATGCTGAACTCTAACTCACAAGCTGTAAGATCATGACCTGAGCTGAAGTCAGATGCTTAGCTAACTCAGCCACCCAGGCGCCCCAGCAGTACAGTTTTAAAGGTGTATTATAGAGACAGTGAGTAGCCTGTATGGTTGAAGTAGGAGATGAGAAGGGGAATGTGGCTTGTGATGAGGCTTATAGAGTCTTGATGCCAGTACAGAGATTGAGGCTTTGTCTTATTGGTAATAGGGAGTCATGGCAGGCTTTTGAGCAGGAGGTGCCATGATGTAAAAGGATAGTGGATCTCTGATATAGAGCATTTCAGAGCAGGAGAGAATGACAAGCTCTGAGCCACTATCTTCTTCTGGATGGAGAAGTGGGGGATGCCTTCTGGGAAGGACCCTATGGGAATGAAGCCAGCAGAGTCTGGTCCTTTTAGCTCAGAGCCGCTGAGATAGACCAGCTACTTCCACAAAAGAAGACCTCATCACAAAAGTCCCTAAGCAGAGATACTGTGCCTTTTATCACCAAAAAAGCATACAGCAGTCTTTGTAAGGAACAAATTTATAAGAAGTGTCACTATGATTTTTTAAAAAGTTAAAAATATGTAATATTTTTAAAAAGCCATTTAACACCTCATTGAGCGTGCTGCAGTATACACGGAACTGTGCTGATAGGACTTCCAAGAGTATATAATTTAAGATAATCCTTCCTTGATTTATTGTATTTTATATCATAATAGGATTCTGTTGAGGTCCCCTGAGCTTCCCACCACCCCCGTGTAGAACAAATGAAATCTGGGGCAGGCACAAGGGGCCCTTGTCAGTCTTGTCAGCTCCTTTGATTAGAGGCTCATTTGGTTGCTAGTTTTGTGTGTTTGCAGATAGATAAAAGGGCTAGAATAGGAGGGGCTATGCCTCTCTTTGGGGTTGGGGTCTCACAAGAGGACCTTCCTTCCCTTCCTAATACCCAGAGCAGTGGAGAGCCAGTCCTTGGGGCCTGGAGTGGGTCTGGCAGGAGCCACAGAGGGTGGAGGACAATCTGGACGAAGTAGAGTAGGAGTAGGGACCCTGCCAAGGGGGAGAGGGGCATGAGAGCTGGGGGAGGGAGGTTTGGAAAGCCTCCCTCCTCGGGTTGCCAGGTAAATATGGTTACCAGTTACATTTGAATTTCAGATAAACAACAAGTAATTTTTTTAGTATAAGTATGTTCCAGATATTGCATGGGACATACTTATATTGAAAAAAAAATTGTCATTTATCTGAAATTTCAAATGTAACTGAACATCTTGTCCCCTCATCACCAAATCTGGTTCCTTGGGGGGGGGTATTCTGATTCCTCAGCTCTGCCCCTGCCGCGGACACCACATGCCCCTGAGGACCACGGTGCGAGAGGCAAGCTGACTCGTCCGGAGCCGAGGCCATGCAAAGTAGCAAATTGCAAGGGGGTTGTCTCCAACTCATGTTTTTCATTTCTGTTCATTCCTCATTCTTCTTTGCCTTGTGCCTTCCCCAAGATTGGCGAGTAGCAAGCCTGTGGCAGAGGACCCAGGGAACCTCCTGAAGTCAGAGGCAGTAATATTTGCAGTGCTGGAGTCCTGCGGTGGGGGTTTCTTTCCGCCTCCGCGAGGAGGCGCTGTGCAAACTCCCTTGTACTGTAACTCCACCCTGGGCCAAATTTTGCAAACCTGCGGCCTGCAGCCAGCAAAGAGATTGGATTTCACAAAGTGCTGGGGTTTTAGAAATACCGCCACCACCGCCGCCAGCAGCGCTGTGAATATTCATAGGCATCTCCCCTGGGTTTCCACGCAGAGACTAGAATTCCAAACATTCCCCTCCAGCAGGGTTTCTCCGGGTGTGGTCCTGAGACCACCTGCACCCAAACCATCTGCTGCGCTGGTTTTAAAAGCAGATGCGCAGGCGAGTCCCAGGGCTGAGGCTTGCGGTGTTGCCAGGCCCCTTGTTACTGTACCTGCTGTAGGTATACACGCACACCCTCGTGCACATGTTCCGTGTGGTTAGCTGTGTCCCTCGAGGGAAACCAACAAAGCCTTAATTAGGCCTTGTTTCCTGGCTGTTGTGAATGATACCTGTTACTATTTACTAATTAAATATGTTACATAAGGACAAGGTTTATACTTTTACTGTGTCTGTAAGGGGCTCAATAATCGAAAATTGTTTTTAGTGGAGAAGAGAGCCAGTCAGCATTTGGACCCTTGTGCTCAAGGTGTGAGATCAGGTTTAAGCTACACACTCCTTCCTAGAAGAAGGCTTTAAGCAGAATTCCGTTAGATTGTACTGATGACTACTCTCCGTTCATAATACTGGTGTCTGTACAGGAGCATTAGCGTCTATGAGATCTGGGAAGCAGATTCCTGCTTTTTTGGTGTGTGTGTGTGTGTGTAACAAACGTTGATCTCTTACTTCTTCACTCTCAAATGAAATTGCCAAAACCATCCTTCCCAATGACCTTGCTCAAGACCCCTGTCTCACACCCCAGCACGCTGTAACTGCTCACCCCATTTTGTGTTTAGTGAATGAGAGGGAGAAACACTGAGACACACTAAGCTGAGCAAAGCCATTTGGACTCCTATTTGGTTACTGGGCATCATTTTACCTGGATTTGCACTGTCTGTTGCTACTGGCCTTCTGGCTGCAAGAGGAGTCAGATTACAGCGGGAGAGACCAGGAGGATTAGTACCGAGATGCTCTAGTGGCCAGTTAATTACCTTGGGGGTCATGTCCGAAATAGACCCTGGCCCCTCTTTCTGGCCTCAGAGAGAGGGAAGGCTGCTCTTTCTCTGTTTGGCTAGCTTTCCTGTTCTCCTGTTTAGCCCCTCCTGCATCTTACTCCTATTATTTTTTGTTTTTAAGTATAATTTACAAACAGTAGAAGTCACCCCTTCTCGTATACAGTAGTGTGGGTTTGACAAAGGCATAAAGACGTATAACCACGAACACAGCCATGATCTGGAACAGTTCCATCCCCCAGAAGGATTTCCTCCTGCTGCCCCTTTTAGTCAGCCTCTCTCTCTGGCCCTGGCAACCACTGGTGTATTTTCAGTTCCTACAGTCTTGCCTTTTCCAGAGTGCCAGGTAAATGGAATCGTATGGCCTGTTGAGCGTGGCTTCTTCACTCAGCAGAATGTATTTGAGAGTCGTCTACGTCGTTGTGTGTTATCACTAAATTGCTCCATTTTATAGATGAATAATACTCCATAAATGTTCCTGCACAGGTCTTTTTGTGAACAAAATGTTTCATTTCATTTGGGCAAATACCTAGGCGTGAGATTGTTGGTCACATGGCAAGTATGTGTTTAACTTGATGAGAAATGCCAAACTCTTTTTTATTTTACGTAGAGAGTACTAGTGGGGGAGAGTGGCAGAGGGAGAGGGAGAGAGAGGGAATCTTAAGCAGGATCCATGCTCTGCACAGAGCCTGATGCAGGGCTCGATTCCATGACCTTGAGCGGAAATCGAGAGTTGGATGCTCCACTGGCTGAGTCACCCCTGTGCCCCCCACTTGTTGTTTCTAGTAGCGGGTGCAAGGAGGACACTGTGCTGGCAGTTCTTTTTTCTTTTCCTTTTCCTTTTTAAATTTTATTTTAGCCATTCTAATAGTGTTTAGTAGTATCTCATTTTTAAAAATTTGCATTTCCCCGATGGCTAATAATTTTGAGCATCTTTCCATGTGCTCATTTGTCATCTTTATATCTTCTTTGGTGAATTGTCTATTCAGATCTTTTGCTCTTTTAAATAGTAGGTTGTATTCTGATGGTTGACTTTTGAGAGTTCTTTATGAATTCTGGGTACAAATCTTTTTATCAGACATGTGATTTACAAATAATTCCTCCTGGTCTGTGCCTTGTTTTTTCATTATCTTAACAATGTGTTTTGAAACCCAGTGTTTTTTGGATGACATCTAATTTTTCAATTTATCATTTCGTTTATTTTATGGATCATAATTTTGCTGCTCTGAGAAATCTTTGCCTAACCTGAAGTCCTGTATTTTTTTGTAGAAGTTTAACAGTTTCCGGTTTGCATTTGGGCCTATGAACCATTTTGGGTAAATTATGATGTATTTTGTGAGATCTGAGCCAGGCATATGGATAGCCAGTTGTTCTGGCACCATTTGCTTAAAAGATTGTCCTTTCTTTATTTAGTTGCCTTTATATATTTGTAAAAAATTATGATATATGATTTACAGATATTTTCTTCCATTTGGTGGGTTGTCTTTTCAGTTTCTTGATGGTGCCTTTTAAAGAGCAAAAGGCTTTAATTTTGATGAAGTGTAATTGATCTTTAAAAAAATTCGTTTTAACATTTATTCATTTTTGAGAGACAGAGACAGAGCATGAGCAGGGGAGGGGCAGAGAGAGAGACACACACACAAAATCCAAAGCAGGCTTCAGGCTCTGAGGTGTCAGGACAGAGCCCTATATGGGGCTCGAACTTGGAGTGGGGAGATCATAACCTGAGCTGAAATCAGGCACTCAACTGATGGAGCCACCCGGGCACCCTGCTATTTTTTTTTTTTTTTTTAATTTTTGTCATCTGTGCTTTTGGTGGCGTGACTAAGAAATCATTGTCTAATCCCAGGTCACGAGGATTTACTTTCATGTTTTCTTCTGAGTTTTATAGCTATAGCTCTCACACTGAGGTCTCTGATCCTCTTTGAGTTTATTTTGTGTATGCTGTGAGGTAGGGAATCCAACTTCAGTATTTCACATGTGGATATCAAGTTATCCTAGCATCATTTGCTGAAAAGAATAGTCTTTCCCCACTGAATCGTCTTGGTGCCCTTGTCAAATATCAACTATCCATAAATGTAAGGGTTTATGTATAGACTCCCAATTTTATTCCACTGATCTGTATTTCTGTCCTTATGCCAGTATTGCACTACCTTAATTACTGTAGCTTTATAGTAAGTCTTGCAATTGAGTAGTGGGAGTCTTCCAACTGGTGCATCTTTCTCAAAATTATTTTGGATATTCTAGCTGCTTTGATTTTCCATATAAATTATCAACTCAGCTTGTTAATTTGTTAATATCTAAAAAAAATCTTGGGTCTTGATTATGATGGTGTTTCATCTATACATAATTTTGGGTGGAAGTCACATCTGAACAATACTGAGTTTTCCAAAATGTGAACGTGGTCTTCTCGCCATTTGTTCAGGTCTTTTTGATCTCTTTCATCCATGTTTTATAGTTTTCACTGAAAAGGTTTGCATGTTTTTGTCAGGTTAGCCCATAAGTATTTCATAGCTTTGGTGATATTTAAACAGTACATTGAAAGATTTCATGTTTGATTGTTCATTGCTTGCATATAGAAATGCAGTTGCTTTTTATATATTGATCTGGTATCCTGTGATCTTGTATCTTTATATTTCCAAATTTGCTTCTTCTGGTAGCTGTTTTGTAGAATTTGGCAGGGGGATTCTACATTCACAATTATGTCATCTGTAAATATAGACTGTTTTATTTCTTCCTTTCCAATTTGTATGCCTTTTTCCTGTCTTTTTCCTGTCTTATTCCATGGTCTAGAACCTCCAGCACAATGCTGAGTAAGAGTGAGGAAAGGATATTTCCTTGCATTGTTCCTGGTCTTAGCAGGAAACATTCAGGCTTTCACTATTAAGTATGATGTTAGCTATACATTTTTATATATGCCATTGATCAGATTGAGGACTATCTCTTCCATTCCTAATATTTTTTTTAATGTTTATTTATTTTTGAGAGAGAGGGAGATGACTGTGAGCAGAGGAGGGGCAGAGAGAAAGGGAGAACAGAATCCAAAGCAGGCTTCAGGCTCCAAGCTGTCAGCACAGAGCCCAACATGGGCCTCAAACTCCAGATCCACGAGATCATGACCTGAGCTGAAGTTGGACACTCAACCGGTTGAGCCATCCAGGCATCCAAGTTTTTTTTTTAATGTTTATTTATTTTTGAGAGAGAGACAGAGACAGATCATGAGTGGGGAAGGGGCAGAGAGAGGGAGGGAGACACAGAATCTGAAGCAGGTTCCAGGCTCTGAGTTGTCAGCACAGAGCCTGATGTGGGGTTTGAACCCATTAACTGTGTGATCATGACCTGAGCCCAAGTTGGACATTTAACCGACTGAGCCAGGTGCCCTGAGTTTTTCTTTTTAAATCATGCATTGATGTTGAATTCTTTCCATATACTTTTTTTGGTAACTACTGAAATAACCATATGTTTTTTCTATTTGGTCTGTTAATGTGATGAATTACATTGATTTTTAAAAAATATTTATTTTTGAGAGAAGCACAAGTGGGGACAGGACAGGGAAGGGGAAGGAGGATCTGAAGCAGGCTCTGAGCTGACATCAGCAAGCCCAATGTGGGGTCTGAGCTCATGAACTGGGAGATCATGACCTGAGCCAAAGTCAGTCACTCAATCGACTGAGCCACCTACATTAATGTTTCAAAGTTGAACCAGCCTTCCAAGCCTGGGATAAACCGTACATGGCCATGTCGCATTATTGATATAATTTCCTGTCTGCGGGCAGCTCCTCATCTTCTTCCCAGTTTTTCCTTTCTCCTGTTTTTAGTCATCTGGAACCTTCCTTTCCTTTCAAAAAGATATCTCCTAACTAGAACATTCTCCAGCATTCCCTGAAGATTGTGCCTCAGCCTTTACCTCATCATTTCATTCTCTTTCCTTATCTGTCAGTGGTCCCTAGTGACTTCCTGGAGGCATGTTTTCAGGGTTTTCCTTCAGAGTCACTCGTCTTGGTTACTACCGTAGGCCACAGTCTATTTCTTCCTGAACCTTACCGCCCTCGTCTTAGGGCTGGCTCCTCCTTCTGAGTCTGCCCTGTCTTGTCTGGCCCCAGCCTCATATAAATCTTTGGGCTTCTGTGCCAGCCTTCTGACCTGTCTCCCACTCCCTGCATCACTTTTACCCTTGATGAGTTGTCTTTTTTTTTTTTTTTTTAGTTTGTTTTAAGAGAGCTAGCACGAGCGCAGGAGGAGCAGAGAGAGAGGAAGAGAGAGAATCCCGAGCAGGCTCTGCACTTGAACCCATGAACTGAGATCATGGCATTAGCCCAAGCCAATAGTCAGACCCTCAACAGACCCAGCCAGCCAGTCACCCCCAAAGCTGCTGTTTCCTTCAGTGTCCTTCATGCTCCTGTTGTATAAGGATTGTGCTAGGCCTCCTCAGCCTGACATTCAGATGCCCCTTCAGTCTGGCTCTGGTCTGCCTTTCCAGCTCTGTCTTCTCTCTGTGGACTCAGGATCAGAAAGACTGGATTATTTATTCGAGGACCCCAAGTACCTGACAAACATGAGTTTCGTGAATACTCTTTCCAGTGATGCCCTTTCCCATGCCTGCCAGACTCCCCAACTCTGCCCCTAAGCCCAGGCCCAGTATGCCCTGGCCTGCCCAGAGGTCCTCCTCTGCTCCCCCCACCCCCCGCCCCACTCCATGCTCCCCTGGTCTCCCTCTTGTTTACTGTGAGATGGTTTCTGCTTCCTCTCACTGGTTCTTTGTCAGTCTTGACCGCTTATCTCTTACTTATCTCTTCACCTGGATTGTAAGCTTCTAGAGAGTGAGGGGGTGGGGGTTCTTTCCTTGTGACAAGTAGGTTGTGTTTTTCTCTGCCCTGTTTTTACATGAAATGAGAATGGTAGGATTCTGAGGTGGATGGGTTTGGGATGGGGTTTGGGGGAGTTGTCAGTCATCATAAGAGTTGGTGGAGCTGGTAATCTGAGTTTGCCCTTTCCCTGAAGGCACATCCAGGAAGCATCTGGAAGGTATCCAGGAGGTGGTTGAGGGGAGCTTATAATGTCCTTCAGCCAGGAAACCAGCATTTATTGTGCAGCCAAGAAGAGAGCAGGACTTTGACAGGAAAGAGAGAGTCTCTTTCCGTTCATGGATTTGGGACGGTCCGGTATAGGATGTGTCCAGGGAAACAGGGCACCGAGTCCAGCACGGAGCCCACACGGCCTCCAGGCTTAAGCTGGCTGAGGACGCTGGGTAGATGCCAGGATACCTCCGAGCTGGGGTGGGGAAAGCCTTCAGGGGGAATGCAGACCTGAGTCAAAGACAGGGCTTCTAGGATCCATTGACAGGAGGACCCTGGAAGAAGAGTGTGGGGCACTGTCTGCCCGGTCACTGCAAGGCAGCTGAAGTCCCAGAGGGCTTCAGGAACTACAGTGGAAGGTTCGAGGGCCAATCTGGGTTCCCTTCCATAGTTGAGACTAAGAATTAAATTTTTCGAGGGAGAGATGGAGTCCTAGAAGCCTGAGCATCTTTGCACAGCTTCTGTCCGTGTGGCCTGGGGCCGGGACAGGACCAGGATCAGTTTACCCAGATATCCCAGGAGCTGGGTACCTGCCAAGAAAAAGTTTGTCTCCACAGCACCTCTGCCAGAATCTGAAATGTGCTGTGTAAACTTGCTTTTGTGGGGTGTGTAGTGTTGTGTTCTGCTTTCCCTTTGCTTTTCAGTAAATACTCCTTTCCAGAGAATTCCAACCTTGTCTCTGCGACCAGAGGGGCAGTAGTATTTTTCCACACAGACGTCTCAGCATGGAGAAGGGCACTAGTGAGGAGCAGAGGGTGATGGTGGATGCTCTCCAGCTGGTCTGGTGGAGTTGTCAGAGGGCTTTGGTGCCGATGCCGAGAAGGAATGGAAGCCTAGGAAGAGGAGAGGAGACCCGCTGTTGACACTGATCCCTGGTGGCCCGGCCCTTAGCCTGCTCTCACTTCCCAGGGGAGTTAGTACAGTGCTCAGTATCTCATGGGTAGGCAGCAAGTGCTTGCTTCATTGCACTTGATCCCTGGGGAATAATAAGCTAATATAAAAATAATAATAAGGTTTCTCTGCCAAAGGCTGGTCCTTTGTCCTGCGCTGGACTTGATCGCGTTTTCAAAAACTGAAATCTCGCAGTGCTTACAGAACCTTCCTCGCAATGCCCCTGCCACCCCCCACATACACAACTCCATCACAACATCACCCATATCCCCAGCCTTTTCAGCTCTGAGCTGGACACATTCAGTATGATTATTCAGAGACTCAGTTCCTTAGGGCCATAACCTGTCACATGCCACCAAAGCTTTGACCTTTGAGGAAGTCAGAGAGCCTAACCTATTATATTTGGCTACTCCCTGTGGCCAGCCATGGGTGAGTGTTCTTGGCATTGGTTTGCTCACAGCTGGGTGTGTGTTTGTGAATGTGGTGGCCGGGGCTCCATGCTTGGGGGCTGGAGGGTCAGGGTTGGGGCTCCAGTGACAGGTTGCAGCTCCAGGCCTGAGCTTGGTGTCTTCCTCTCTCCCTCTGCAGCTTGTCTCCAATGTCCTCATTTTCTCCTGCACCAACATCGTGGGTGTCTGCACCCACTACCCGGCGGAGGTCTCCCAGAGACAGGCCTTCCAGGAAACCCGGGAGTGCATCCAGGCACGGCTCCACTCACAGCGGGAGAACCAGCAACAGGTGAGTGAGGCCCTCTCGTCTTTGCGTGACTACAGGGAGCAGAGGCCCACGACCTGCCTTAGCGCAGCTGAGTTCCTTGTAGCTGCCCAGCCCTGCCTTCCAGGGGGCGGGGATGTTTTCCCTGAAGGGTGCTTAGCATTTCTGGCTCTGTGGGCATGCTCTCGGGAGACTGGGGGAAGAGGTCTCCCCCAGCTCTTGCCCACTGCCTCCTCAGTGTTCCCTGTGGACTGCAAAGAAGCCAGGCGGCCCAGGCCCTGGGCACAGAAAAGTGTCCTCCACCTCTCCCCAGTGCTGATGAGTTGGAGTGGTGAGAGAGCATCAGCATCCCCACGAGAGGGGGGGTGCTGTCAGCCCCGGGGACGCCCTCGCGGGGCGCTTCCTCTCTGCTGAGTTCTGGGGTTTGGTTGGCTCAGAGAAAGGATGATGGTTCTGTCTCACCCTAAACTTCATTGTTAGAGAACTTCTAGGTGGGAAGAAAGCCACCCACGTGGGCCACAGACTTGCAGGGCTCCTCCCAGTGAGCACTGGGGCAGAGAGTCCTGCACTTGCGTGCTCTCTTGGGTAAGGGCAGGGCAAGGACTGAGGGCCAGTGTTCCCCTCCCGGCTGCCTGGCATCCTGTTTGGGGTTCCGGTCCATTGTGTCATCTCCTACTTGTGAACCAGATGAAATCCGGGAACTCTGGGACACAGTGGAGCTGAATAGCTTGCAGACAGGAGCCCCAGAGATGGGGCTGTGTGGGTAGGTCAGCAGGGTGATGGCGCCCCCACTGAACTTGTACCAGTTGTAGCTCTCAGAGATGAGGTTACTCCAAAGCGGATTCTCCTCTCTTACATTCGTGTCTTCCCGACAAACTGAAAGCCCTGCTACCTTTGAGTGGGGGGGGTGGGGTGGGGTGAGGGAGACAAAGGCCTAGACAACAGGCATCCCATGCACCCTCCTCGCTGCCACAGAGCACATGCTGGGGTTGTCCCAAGTGCCCTGTGACCCCAATGTGAGAGGGTCTCTGACTCCATCTGGATGCATCTTGAGAAATTAATGGCACTGACTGGCCATATGCGGATGGCTGAGCATGGGGGTGATACTCTGCAGTGTCTCTCCGGCACCATTCTTCCCAACCCCCGCCCATCGCCGCCTGTCCCCACTTCCCGTCCAGCCCTGCTGCTGTGGCTGTTGTGTCCTGCCAGGTCCCCAGCTCATGCTGTCCAGTCGGAGGCCTGGCTTGCCCCAGGCATTCTCTTGGCCCTGTCTGAACTCCTGCTCTAGCTCCTGAAAGAGGCCCATGCTCGGCAGTGTCCCGAGTCCTCCCCACGTCTTCCTGACAAGCTTGCTGCGCTTCTGCAACCTGCTGGAGGCCCCTACGTGCCTCGACGGCCCCCTCTCTCATCCCAGTTCCAGGCCCTGGCATCTCTTGCTGGAGATCCTTCCCCTTTTGTGTTAGGGAGTGTCCCTTCTCACTCCTGGACTTTGTCCCTTCTCCCATAAAATGAGCATTCTACAGCTCATCACAGTTGACTTGCACTAGCCCTGGAAGGGCTGGACATTCCAGCAAATTCACATGGACCTGGGGGAGAAAATCTATTTGCTTAATGTGTTCTGAGCCAAGATACCAGGGAAGGGAGGCGTGCTTACTGGGGCCAGGCACTCCTCACCCAGCCAGAGCTCTGTGGCTCTCGGGCCTCCTCCTGCCCTTGGGTCCTTGGGGGACACTCCTTGGTGCTGCCAGGTAATGGGACTCAGAACAGTCCCCCCGCCACCTCCCCGACCTTCCTGACCCTCAGCCCCAGCAGTGCTTATAGATGTAGGAAGATCTTTCATGGATATAAACAGTATGTAGTACATTTCTCCCAGCTGTCTTGTATTTCCACAGAATTGCCCTTTTTTGTTTTTATCACCAGTAACCATTTACTGAGAGTTCAGTAAATAGGAGGTAGTCTTCAGTGGCCATGTCACTGATGCTCAGGGAGACCAAGCTAACCCTCACTGGATTACCAGGTTTTCTAGGCTGCACGCCGGCCGTCAGCTGTGGAGTGAGCACAGCACAGCTGCATCCTCGGGGGTATCTCACTGCATGCACTGCAGGGAGACCCTGGTAATGGGCCACCGAAACATTCAGTGACCAGGGATTTTGCAGGGAAGCCCTGGGTGGTGAGGGGCTGCTACTGCCAGAGCCAGGAGCCCCCCACCCCTGGGAAGGGGAAAACCTGAGGAGGCCTCCTGGTTGTATGTGAGGCTGGTGAGGCTGGCTGAGGAGCTTGTGTGCAAAGGCAAGAAACACCACCAGCAGCCTGGGAAGCTCCCCATGGTTTGCTGTATCTGGAGCGGAGTGCAGATTTCAGTGCAGGGCGTGCCGGGAGCATGCAGTGAGATACCCCAAGGATGGAGCTGCGTCGTGCTCAGCCCCACAGCTGACAGCCTGGGGGGAGGACGCAGAGGGGAGGCCAAGTCCAGACCCTGTCAGGGCCCCACATGACCCTCCCCGGCCCCTCTCTCTGCTTCTCTCCCACCTCTTCTGTCAGTTTCTCAGAGTCCGTGTGATTTCCCCTCCCTTCTGAGTTACTCTCCCCTGTGTGGAAATGGAGTGCCCACAGCCTTCTCCTTCTGGCCCCCATGAACCATTCTCTGACCACCCCATTCTCCCCAGCCTGGGTCAGGTACCCCTGCTCTGTGCCCCACAGTACCCACACCTCCATGAGCCTGGGAGCTTTGTGAAGGAGGAACCTTGCCTGTCTCCCTCACGGTTACAACTCCTGGCGCCCAGCATGATAGGTGCTCAGTAAATATTCGATGACTAACTGAATGAATCTCATTTAATGCTTTCAACAACCCCATCCCTGTTCATAGATGAGGAACCTGAGGCTTAGAGAGGTTTGGCCATTTGCATAAAGTCACACAGAGACTCAGGTGACATCCAGGGTTCCAGGGGGCTCAGTACTATAGGTTCACCAAAAGGGCTCTTCCCTAAGTACATGCACAGAAAAACCAAGAGGTCTCCATGCAGATAGGGTTCATGTAGCCTGGGGATGTGACTCCAGCCCCACCCCCACACAGGTGTTAGCTCTGTGGATCCCCCGTGACCTGAGAGGTTTCCTAGGGCCTTGCAGGTGGGGGCCCAGGCAGGTGGAAGGAGCTGTGATGAAAGCACATGCTTCCCTCCCCAGGAGCGGCTCCTGCTGTCTGTCCTGCCCCGACATGTTGCCATGGAGATGAAAGCAGACATCAACGCCAAGCAAGAGGATATGATGTTCCATAAGATTTACATCCAGAAACATGACAACGTGAGGTAGGAATGAGCCTGGGAGGTGCGGGCGGGTGGGAGGACGGAACCCCCAGGGAGACAACATCCTCACTCCCTCCTCTTCAAGGGAGCACAGCCCAACAGGGTGGTCTGGGGTGCCCCAGCCGCACCACACCCTCGAGGTTGGTGAAGTGAGTTATTATCGGGGGATTGGAGGTGAAGCTGCAGGGAGAAGATATAGAAGGTAGGAGGAGAAAGGAGAGAGCAGTAACACCAGCTGTGAGGGAAATTCCTCGCCTAACAAGGGAGACAGAAAGCAGACTTAGGACCCACATGTCACTATCATCATCTCAACCTTCATCGCCATCTAGCAGCTTCCATGCCTTCTATGCCAGTGTGTGCCAGGCACTGAACCAGGCATAACCCATCTATTGCTAATTATCCTGACGATGCAGCGAGGTGGGGGACCCTTATCAGCATCCTTCATTAAAGACTTAGCTCAGGATGGCTAAGACCCTCACCCAGGGTCACTCGCCAGGAGAGGTAAATCTGGGGTACATCTAGGTTGGCCTGCCCCAAAGCCCGTGCCCCTTTTACTGCACGTTTGCCACTTCTCTGGACAGAAGCTGATGACAGCAGAAACGTGCAAACAGATGTAGACTAATAGAGTGCAAAATCTGCTTATGAGTTCCATGGGGACATGAAGCGATACAGTGGCCTTCCTCCAGCATGGCTTCTTAGAGAGTCCAGTAATCCTCCCTTATACCCAGCAAAGAGCTGCTGTGTTTGCCTTCAAGAGAGTACTTTCTCCGTGGGCAGGTTTTCCTGGGCCCCACAAATCTTCTCAGGCTGGTGTAGAGGGAAACTTTTGAGGCTTGGACTGAGTGTTCATAAAGGAATTAAATGGAACAGTATGAATTATGTATGCACACGAGCGTGCGTACACACACACACAAATATACATTCATTCAAGGTGAGGCCACAGGGGCAGGGAGGGCACTGTTTTCATGTAGAAATTGTCAGAAGTTCAGGCAGAATTACCCAGTTCCCAAATGTGCCCTGGAGCCCAAGACCATTGTTCCTGCCTGTGTGTCCTTTATCCATCTCCCAACAACAGACTCTAAGCCTTTGGGAGAAAGAGGTACCCGAACAACACTTTTGTCCTCATTTTGGGGGTACTGCAACCCCCTGAAGCCCACCTATGCTCCACGGTCAGGCAGGGAGAGCGTAGCCAGCGGCAGGAAGAAGGCTGCCCTTGGCCGAATCCCCGTGTCTGCCCAGGAGATGTCCCAGAGCTCAGAGAGAGAAGTGGGGCCCAACACTTGGTCGATCGTGCTGACATGCTGGTCTCCCACTTCTCATGCCCGTCTCTGACCCCACAAGGTGGAACAATTGGTAACAACAGTAGTTATACTTGTGTAGTGCCTTCTTTAACTCACACACTGTTCTGAATGCTTCCCTATATTCACGGAGTCCTTACAATAAATATAAGAGGTTGGTGCTATTATTATCTCCATTTCATAGGAAACTGAGGCACAGAGATTAATTTAAGATCACAGAGCTGGTTAATTAGAACAACTGCCTCCAGAAAGCTTTTTGGTATCAGAGTTCTTACCTAGCCTGACTAGGGACTTTTTATATGCCTAGGAGAAAGGAGTGTGTATGAGGATTTGTGGGAAGGGGTCAGGGAGACCCCAAGTCATGGGGAGACTCAAAAGAGAGAGAGGAAGGAGGTTTGCCTTCTAGCATATGTGCGCGCGCGCGTGCGTGTGTGTGTGTGTGTGTGTGTGAGAGAGAGAGAGAGAGAGAGAGAGAAGAGAGAGAGAGAAAGTGAAGGACGGAAACTGAGGACCCACCAGAAACCTTTTCCATGTGATAGAAACCCCTGAAATCTGGGGGACTCTATGACACTTAAAGAAATAGCCTTCCCTATTAGAACAAATCCCAGAAGCCTAAAGTTTGGGTGGAAAGGAGTAATCTGCCTAGTGCTCCAGCACAAAAGAAGCCCTGAGCTCCCCGTTTCTGGGATTTTCTCTCTTGGTCCTGTCTTCACCACCTTCCTGGCCCTGGCGTCCTTCCAAACACAGCCTGGACAAAAGGTGCTTTCCTTGACTGTTCTCAGTGCAGCAGCACTTTCGGCAGATTCCACTCAAATATAAGGTAGAACACAAAGGGAATGAGGAAAATTTACTGCTCAGAAACAGTTTGGCATTGAAGGCACAGATTCTCAGCCTAGCCTGGCTGACTTAGCCGGCGGCTCTGCCCAGCACCTTGCCCACTCGTCTCTCCCTCTCAGTTGCCTTGGGCCCCTATCCCTCCAGCATGGGGGTTTTGTGAGAGGGGCTGACTCATGCCTTTTCCACCACCACAGGAGTGGCCTACCCCTGGGCTGACGTCCCCCTCACCCTTCTACTCCCAAAGAGGCTTGACTTTGGGTGGGTAAAAGAATAGTACTCTAGGGGCACCTATGTGGCTCAGTCGGTTGAGTGACCAGTTTTGGTTCAGGTCATGATCTCACAGACTGTGAGTTCAAGCCCTGTATCAGGCTTGTGGCTGTCCGCGCAGAGCCTGCTTCAGATCCTCTGTCCTCCTCTCTCTGGCCCTCCCCCACTCATAGGTGTGCACACATACTGTCTCTCTTTCTTTCTCAAAAAAAAAAAAAAAAAAAAAAACCCATAAAAAAAATAGTACTCTGCTCACAAAGTGACCGAAGTGTCAGTGTCCATGTGGCAAGAATCCGACCTCCAGCCGCAACGGGGGTATTTCTGTTTTAGGACGTGCGGAGGATCAATGACAGCAATTGGGGAAGAGATAAAAGGAGAGAAAAATCACGCTGCTGCCCTTTTTATAGGGACAGACATAATTCTGACTCTGAAATTGCCAGGCTAGCTGTGGCTGGTTCCCATCTGAGGCCAGCCACCAGCAATCATATGCAAGTATCTCCTGGAGCCCCGTTCTGTGTTCCGTTAGCAGCCCTGGCTGCAGTGCTTGATGGAAACACATCGCACGCTTAGTCTCTCTTTTGGGTTGAACCTTTGAGTCGGGTTGGGGGTTGAGCAGTAGGTGGAGGGTGACATGATAGTGTAGAAGGACACTCTGGGGCTGGGCTCATGGTGCAGTGACTGGGCCTGGGGTTAGGCAGCCCTGCGTGTCACCAAGCTCTGCTGTTCCTTGGCCATTTGACGAGGGCAAGATATAGGCACTGATACTCTGAACGTCAGTCTCCTCGTCTACAGGATAAGGCAGGAGGAATACTTAAGGCTGTGAGAAGCAGATGAAACCGTGTGAGGAAAGCGCTTAGTGCCGTGTCTGGCACAGGACATGTGTTCAGTAATTGGGAACAGCTATTATTGTTGTTACTGCTATTATTATGATTATTATCACACTCCTATCAACAAAGAAAGGCCTGGGGATTCTCTAGCTGGAGAGTGGAAGGGTGATGAGTCACGTTTGTCAATTCTCTGTGGAGTTGTAATATTTAGAGAGGGTGATGACATGCTACTCTCTAGCCCCTCCGAGAGCAAGGCCACAAGAGAAATAAATCAACCCTGCGGTGTGACAGGCTGGACCTGGAGCTACCGAAGGGGAAGAGACTAATGCGCAGGGAGAATTTGGCCTGGGCAGGAAGGGGTGACCAACAGGCCCCCACTGCTCTCCGTGGCCTCACCGCTTCCCGGTCCTCAACAGAACAGCTGCTCCTGTGACTGCCAGGAGGCTGTCGGGTACTTCGGTGCTGGGTATGCACTGAGGTGGGCCAGAGGCCAAGGAGCCCTTGCAGACCCCCTCCCTGGAGCCCCCAGCCTCTCCTGTCTGACGTGGTGGTGATGGAGGAAGATGTATTAACCCCTCTGGCTGGACAGTTCAGTTGGGGCTGGGTCCACTGCTGGGGTGTCAGACCTGTGGCTTGAGAGCCCTCCTCACCATCCTCTCCCCCTAGGTGTCTGCCTCTCCTGCAGCTGGCAGAGGGGGGCTGTGCCGTCCAGGGACAAAGGCCTCCAGCACATGCCAGCAGAGGCAGCTCTGGGCTGGGAGCTCCCAGTGCTCTGCCTTGGAGGAGGGACAGGGAGGTTGGAGAGAAGGGGCCAGCCCTAGACACTCCAGCAAAGGAAGGCATGTCCCCGCGGGTCACAGTGAGTGTACAGATGCTGTTAGAGCCCAGGTGCCACTGGATTACCCTTGCCAAGAGGTCACCATTGTGAAGCAAGATGAGGGTCCGTGTTGAGCATCCTGGGTCATACCCCACTCTGCCACTTAATAGCTATGGGAACTTGGGTAAGTCACCTAACCTGAGCCTCAGTTTCCTCATCTGTAACAGGGGAATAGTGGTGTCCCCTCACTCATTATTCAGTGGATGTTTTCCTCTGCTTCCATAGGTGAGGACCCCTAGTCGCTCTCCCAGACACTTAACTGTGGGGCTGGGATTGCAGTGGGAATTAAGAGGGATCCTTCTCTGATTTTGGCAAGCTCACTTTCTGTCCAGGAAGACATGTACTACACGATGATTAATTAGTAAACTAGGAGTGCATCACCTGAGGAATGGGGGTAGGGCTTTGCATTCTGGAAGGGCATAGATATTATAAAACTTACTGCTCAATTATTCTGTTATAAAAGCCACAAAGGAACAGAGCCTGTAAGATGCGGACCTAGGACCCACTCCTTGCGGGGGTGGCCCTCACCAGGCTCACCACCCAGGTGGTAGCTGTAGACTATTTGTTTGTGGAGGTGAAGCAGGCAGCTAGGCACGAGTCAAGGTCAGGTACCCAATACCCGAAATGTGTCAGGGGTCAGGGAACACCTGAAGGATTCTCCACTTCCATAAGGGTCGCATTGAATGGGGACGGCCCCACGCCTAAATGACCTGTCCTTACGCTGGAGCCCTTAGATTTTAAAGGTTGCAGATGGTGGGAGGCCCAGAGAGCATTCCAGACTGTCGTCTGTGCCAGCTCCTCACCAGGACGCTGGTCCTCAGCTGAGGTGACACGTTCCTCACCTGGCCCCGTCTGTTTGGACCTTGGGAGGGGCTCCGGATGGAGTGTGGGGAGTCTTAGGTCATTGGCTTGAATCACAGCCTCATTCTCACAGGCCTGGCCAGAAGAACTGCTAGCCCAGGGGTGAAAATGAGGAAATGCCCACCCCTGCACAGTGGGGATGTGGCGGGGTCTGGGGGAGGCTGCCCTCTTCTCCCTTCCCCTCCTTTCCCTTCTCTCCTTAGCCTCTCCTGAACTTCCCCCTTTTAGGGTTATCCTCTCCTCTCCCGTCTCCTTCAAGGACTTGGCGGTGTTCCCCAGGTCGCTCTGGTGTCTGGCTCAGCTGCAGCATGGCTCTGAATTATAATGGCCTCGCAACAGCGTCCGTGATGCTCAGATACCTGTGGGTGGATTGTGCACCCTGTGGGCAGAGAGGGAAAATGTTTACCTCCAGCCATATTCCCAGCAGCCAACCACACGAGGGATGGTTCTGTAAACACCTAGCATTCCTGTCTCCAACCTGATATTAAGAAAAGTATTCTGAGCTCTATGCCGTACCAGTTATAGACAGAAGGGGCCTTTATGTTATTATCTCATTCATTCCACATTGTTGTGCTGCCACTCTTTGCCAGGCGTGACTAGGAGTAGATAAAAAAGGTACCACGCTTGCCCCTCAGGCCTCGCCAGTGGGGTCGGGCTGAGCCCAGTGCCGTGAGAACGCAGCGGGGCCCCGTGGGGGAGGCCACTGGGGTTGGGGCTCTTCTTTTTAATTAACTAACTAATTAATTATTTTACTTGTGGTAAAATATACATAGTATAAAATTTCCAGTTTCACCATTCACACTGTTGTGCAAACCACCGCCGCCATCCATCTCCAGAACTTGTTTGCATCTCACAAAACTGGAACTCTGTACCTGTTAACCAACAGCTCCCCACACCCTCCTCACCTGGCCCCTGACAGACACCATTCTACTTTCTGCCTGAGAATTTGGCTTCTCTAGGAGCCTTATTTAAGTGGGATCATACAGTATCTGTTCTTTTGTGACAGGCTTATGTCGCTCAGCATGATGTAGTCAAGGTTCAGGCATGTTGTAATGTGTCAGATTTCCCGTTCTTTTTTTTTTTAATGTTTATTTTGTTTTTGAGAGAGAAACCGAATGCAAGCAAGGGAGGGGCAGAGAGAGAGGGAGACACAGAATCTGAAGCAGGATCCAGGCTCTGAGTTGTTAGCACAGAACCTGATGTGGGGCCTTAATTCATGAACCACGACGTCATGACCTGAGCTGAGGTTGGACGCTTAACTGACTGAGCCACCCAGGCACCCCCAGCTTTCTGTCCTTTTTAAGGCTAAATGATCTCCCATTGCATGTATGTGCCACATTTCGTTTATCCATTCATTCACTGACGGGCACTTGGTTTGCTTCAACTTTTTGGCGGTTGTGAACAATGCTGCTATGGTGTGCAAATACGTTCTTAGTTCCTGCTTTTAGTTCTTTCAGGTGTATATCTAGAAGTGAAATTGCTATACCATATGGCATGCAATCCTATTTTTAATTTTTTTTTTGAGAGAGAGAGAGAGAGAGAGAGAGAGACACTATCTTAAGCAGGCTCCACACCCAGCTTAGAGTCTGACAAGGGGCTCGATTTCACAGCTGTGAGATCATGATCTGAGCCCAAATCAAGAGCTAGACGCTTAACCAACAAAGCCACCCAGATCCTCCCCATTTTTATTTTTTAAGGAAGCCCATACTGTTTCCCATAGCGGTTCACCCTCTGACCTTTCCACCAGCAGTGTATAAAGGCTCTAGTCTCTTCACTTTCTTGCGTGGAGTTGGATCTTCACAAGAGCTCTACGTTTGTCCTTGGACACAGAATGGGGATCACTGGGCAATGGAGCCAGTGGCCAGCAAGGACTTATTATTTTAGCTCCTTGGACTCAAAATTGGGGGCCTTAGGTAAGAAGGGAGAGAAGTTAGGGTGAAGAGGCACTAACCTCTCGAATGTGTCAGGCTATGTCTCTGAAATTCTGGTTCTTGTAAGAAATCAGTAAGAAAGATACCAGAGAAGATATCATGAAAACAGAAGGGTTAGAATCCAATCCTAGAATATAATTTGTTTTCAACTTCTTTTATTATATAAAGGATGTATGTTCTTTGTAGGCAAATTAGGAATCAACAATATCAGAAGACAATAAAAAACACCATATTCTCATCCTGAGAGGTCACTGACCACTGCTCGGTCTTGGTACATCCCCTCCCCTTCATGGGCTTCTCCTTCGACACCCATTTCCCCAGCTCTCGCAAGGCTTTGTGAGCATAGAGGCCATTGTCTGCATGGTGGGTGTAGGATTTGGTGGGCAGAAACAAGATCAAGGGATCAGCGGATGGAATGGGGTCTGCAGGGGGCCCTGAGGCTGGCAACATGGATTCCAGGGCATAGATTGACCACAGACCCTCTGGACCCGATCCTGACAGTAGGGCCACTCATGGGACCCTTCCAGTTTCTGAAGGAAGGTGTCCATTTCTGTGAGAGTGGAGAGGGCATGGCTGTCCCTGGATGGATTGCTCTCTCGGTAGAGTCTGTGCAGATATCCTGTGTTCAGCATTCTCTCATTGGCCTTCCCCCTTTGCCTCTCCCAGCCTGTCCCTGTTTTTGCTCCGCCTTTTGAAAGATGCCCAGTCACCTGGCATCCATTCTCAGCTAGATGTTGATACGACCACATCACACTGACCGTGCTGCTCACCTAGTGCTTGCTCCTTCTCCATCTGACAAGGGGCATGGACCTGAGAGCCTCTCCAGGTTGCATGGCTTGGAGCAAACGGGAGGCATGCTGCAGGGGGTAGACCCCTGGCCTGTGGCTGGGTCTTCACAGACTACGCTGCTGGGACCCCCAGGGCACTTCCTGCCCTGCTTCTCTGAGACCTTTAGCCCCCGCTAGATCCAGCATCCTGGGAGTTGGGCAGAGACCTGGCCATACTCCCTTCCTGCCCCTACCCTATGACTTGTCCTGAGCCTGACTCAATAGATGGTTTGCCTCTAGCATCTCTTGAGCCCCCTTTGCATGCAGGGGAGAGGACTGCAGATCAGAGCAGCAGGTCCTTGGCACAGCCTCCCACCCAGACCACTAGGAGAACTCAGTGTTCGGGCATCCCACAGGCTGCCGGGTGTGGCTTCTATTCAGGAGCAGGGTCAGACTCCAACATCTTCATCAGGTCACGGTGCCTGTTGGTGCAAGAGGGAGCGGCAGTGAGGAAATGTGCTGACCCCAAAATATGTGTGGAAGAGCTGAGCTGGGCTGCGACAGAACGCTGAAGGGCCTGTTGCGGTAATTGGGCTGAAGTGGCTGCCTGCTCTTGCCTCTGGGGTAGGAGGCAGCAAACCACGGGTGACGGATGGCAGGCAATTAGGGAGGAGCGCACCGCCAGGCAGGCCGACCCTGCTTCCGCACACGCACCACAAGGGCCTGATGGGGTTGCCGAGCTGAGCGCTCAAGTGGGAGCTGATCAATGAGCAAGGACGCAGTCTGGTCCTGCGTGGCTGTAAAATGGCCTTTAGGCTCGCCAAGGAGCACTTCAGGAAACCTCGGCCAGTAGAATAGTCTGTGGTTGGGCCGACCTCAAAAACAGGAGCTTCCAGAGTGACAGCCGCTGAGTAGAATCCTCCCCCGAGGCAGCAGAGGAGGGTGACTTTGCCTTTGATAGGAGGTGGGGGGAATGTGGAGGTGGCAGAATTTCCATAAATGTTCAGAGTTGGGACCTCAGAGACCCCATCCTAAACCTCTGCACAAAGGAGGAGCTGCTCTGAGCCGCTCCTCTCCAGCTGGTGGCTCATCACCCACTCGTCAGCCCGCAGCCTACTCCCTCTGACGCCTTAGCAGCTCTCGAAAGCCCCAGGAGGGGCCGTGAAGAGTAGGTCCCCGCAGGCTGGCGAGAGGCTCTGATTTTCTCAGCCCCCTGCAGGCCCCTCACACACTGACGTTGTCGGCGTTGTTTCCGTCGCCTCCTGGCATGGACCGGGAAGTTGCTCATGGCCTCTGCACCCATTCCACCACTTATCCCGTGGACGTAGTTGGGGTGTCTGCTGGTGCCAGGCCCTGCCTACGCTCCACAGGCTCCTGTCTCAGACAACCTGCTTGGGACCTCAAGAGGCCTGATGGGGTCGAAGGAAGAGCTACTGGAGTTACTGGTCTTGCCTCTTGCTTGCTTTGAAACTATGCATATTCTCTTCCATTCAGCAAATCTGTATTAGGCACTGTTATGGGTTGGATGGTATCCCCCTCCAGGATATGTTGAAGTCCTAACCCCTGGTTCCTGTGAATGTGGCCTTACTTGGATGGAAGGTCTTTGTAGATGAAATCAGGTTAGGGTGCTAGCATAGGGTGGGCCCCTAATACAATATAAGCAGTGTCTTAATAAGAGAAAACTGCCATATAAAGACAGATACACAGGGACAACACTGTGTGAGGACAGAGACTGGAGTGACAGAGCTCCCGAGTCCCAGAATGTCGAGGGCGGGCAGGTGCCGCCAGCAAGTAGGAAGAGGCGAGGAAGGGTCCTACCCAGAGTCTCAGAGGGAGGATGGCCCTGGTGACAGCTGGATTTCCAACCTCCAGCCTCCAGAACTGAGAGAGAACACGTTTCTGTTGTTTTGAGCCACGCGGAGACTAATAGAGGCAGCTGCTGCAGCTGGGGATTGTGCAGGGTGTGTGTGGGGGGGTGGGGGTCGGGCAGAGGGCAAGGGGGATGTGACCCATCCTCAGTCAGCCGGACATCCAGCTGTGAGTTTTATTGAACATTCACTCCGTGTGCCAGACATTGTGCTAGTAGCTGAGGTGTAGCAGTGAGTGGACGAGGCCAAAATCCCTCCCTCAAGGACTTTGCATTCTAGCAAGGACAGAGAGACACAGGAGCATAATAATAACAAAAACACCCGCAATAATATATTAAATAGTGAAATGTACAGTGGAGAAAAGTACAGCAGGGAAGGGAGACAGACATGGGAGGGGTTATAGATTCACACAGGGTGATGAAGGTCTCCTTGAGGTGACATTTAAACTAGTGCAGTGGCTCTCAACCGTGGCTGCGTATTAGAATCACCAGGGAAGCTTAAAATAAAACAAAATGGAAAAAGAATCCATCAATAGCAGAGCCCCACCTCAGGCTAATTAAGCTAGAATCTCTGGGACGGGGGCTCAGGGACCACTCCTTTGAAAGCTCCTGGTGTTTCTAACAGACACCGACTCTGAGGCCCACGGGTCCAGTGGGACGTGAGCAGCTGTGGAGGACAGCGCTCTAAGGCCCAGCGAGGTCCCCTGTGGAGAAGGAAAGTGATGGCAGGCCTGCCCATGGCCAGGCAGAGAGACGTGTCCCTCCTGAGTAGCTAGGTGAGCTCAGCAGGTGTGGGGGTCACAGCTACTGAGTGTGCCCCCTCTTGATGGATTCTTGTCCTCACCCTCTGAGCCCCTGGTCTGCACTCTAGGGGCAGCCCATTCTCTCCCTCCTCTCCTCTTTTTGGCCTGGTGGTGTGGGGTACCTGACCCTGGTAGTCATCCCGCTCGCTGGCTTTCGTTCTGGTTCGGGGACTTATTTCTCTTCCTTCTGTGGGGTTCTCATCAGCCCCCAAGGCCAGGCATCTGCTCTGTAGCTTTGGATTCAGCATGGCGCTGCTGCTGGGCCTGGTATCTGCTGGCTTTGCATTTGAAAAACTGACTTGAACTGACTGAATGTGTTTCCTAACTCTGGAGCAACAGATCTTGACCGCAACCTCAACTGGATTTGGTTTCCTGAGAGTTAAAGGATTTCCAGAACAGCTGTGTGACAGTGTTTTCACATAGACTGAGAGCTGGGGCCCCTGTTCTTGGATGGAGTGGGGCAGGTGCCCGAGAGACTGAGAAAGTAGCAGGTGGGTGGGGAGGGGGCTGCACCTACTTAGTTAGAGAGCCGAGATCAGCGTCTGGAGCAGTGTGGCCTCCCCTCACCTGCTCCTCTTACCCAGCCTGTGGATGCCCCACGCTGAGCCCATCTGCCCTGTCAGACCTCAGGCATCAAAGCCTGATGGAGACCCCAAATCTCTTGCATCTCCTGAGCCCCGTCTGCCTAGCTGTGTGCTCAGGAGCAGCTTGTCTGCCGTTCTGAGTCTTGTGGCCCGACGGGGCAGTGCATCTCCTCTCCACTCCTCCTCTTCCTCCTCAGCTTTCCTCTTTCCCCCCATTTGGCTTGTCTCTGCTTCTGCCTTCCCTTGTGTGAGCTGGCAAGCAGCTGCTGAGTGTGCGCATCTTGATGGAGTCCTGGACTTGCCCACCTGCCGTGCCCCTCTGCCCCTCTCTGCCCCACGTACCATGCCAGACCGCTGAATTATGCTTTTATTAATAAGCTTTAGGATGGCTGTGGGGCCAACAGCTTAATATCTGTTGGTTCACCTCCTGGCCAGGTTGCAGTGGGCAAGTGACTCATTCTCTCTGTGCCTCAGTTTTCTCACCTGTAAAAGGAGAATACTAACGTCATAGGGTGGTTGTGATGTTGAAGTTAGTTAATGCACTTGAAGTGCTCAGAAGAGTGTCCAGCTCTTTCAGAAGGTAGGTTTTATTATTATCCAGGTGTGCAAAGGCAACTAACTAGATGAGACAGCTGCCACTGACGAGATCGTTTTTACTCATCCCAAAGAGAAGGGAGCCCAGCACACAACGTGGGGGCCACGTGCGGAAGCGCTGTGGAGGGTCAGGAGGCAGGGTGAGGGGCACTGTGGACGAGAGCCTTTGCTGGGGCTTCTGCGGAAAGGAACGGGTGAGGCAGGGCAAGCAGGTTTGGGATGGGCTAGTTGAATTTCAGCAGGCTCTGGGGTGTAGGGACTGTGCTGGGTCTGGGACTTGTCCCTGGGGTGGTTAGGGCAGGGGCATAGTGGCCCTGGTTGGAGAGCAGGGCTCTGACCCCCAACGTGAGTTTTGACTGTCTCCAAGAAAGGCTAGCCCGGGAGGGACTGGCTCCCCAGAGTCAGTAAGGCCCCAGAGATCAAGCATCAGAATAGAAAGACAGGCCTAATTTACCAACACACATTTTCCAAATAAAATGACAAAATTTGTTTAGGTCTACGCTCCTAATTTGCAAAAGAAGGACTATCAGGTGCCTCAGAGCCTCGTGGTGTAGGGGGGAGAGCACAAGCCTGGGCCAAGGAGCCGGCCTGCTGCTGTCTGCTGCACCTTCCCTGAGGCTCAGCCTCCTCATCTGCGAGGAGGCGTTGCTGAGCCTTGGCTTCGGGGCTGCCTGGAGGACTTGGTGAGAAGACAATTTGGAAGCTCCCGCCCCGAGCCAGGCCACCGGGAGCATCTCAGGACCTGAGAGTTATTACATTTTTGTGTCCATTTGGGGGAAAGAAAACAATTCTAGGGACCCTCACACATTCCAGCCCTGGGGCCTCACCTCTGGCAGTGTGTGGTGAGAGAAAAGGAAGACGTTTTCCATCTCCAGAACACAAGCCAGAGAAACGAATAGAAGATCCACAATGCACAATGCAGGGACTTGGCTGGTACATTTGACTGCGTGCCTGGGGATGAGGCTGAAGTTGTTGGCAGGGATAAGTTGGAGGCTTCCAGAGAGGCTTGCTGGCTGTGTCTTCCTCTCTCTCACTCTCCTCCCTAGGCTGCTTTAGTCCCTTCTAGAGGATTTCCTTGGGATGGAGGGCTTGGGGTCCGAAACCTTACTGTGGGGCTGAGAGATGAGACCTTAGTATGGCTGCCCTTTGGGCCTGAAACACTTTCCACACAGATGAATCAAAGGTCCCAGGTACCCTGGGGGGGTTATTCAGGAGTCAAACAGGGCAGGCCCAAGAGGTGACAGAACTGGGGTGGGGGAGGCCCCTGACTTTGGTAACTCTGGCAGATGCACACTCCAGGCCTCATACACCTCTGCCTGCTTTCCTCCTGGGTAGGGGTGAGGGCACTGTTAGACACAGGAAGCAGGACTCCAGCACACCTCCCAGCCATCATGGAGAGGCCAGCATCCTCGACTCCCCAGTGCCAGGGCTCTTGATCTCCTCCCCAGCAACCATTTGGAGGCCCCCTGGCTGCCCCCAGACTCCTGCTGGCCAGCAGCCCTCCTAAGGCAGAGGGTGGCCCTGGCTGTGTCCCCCTGACCTTCACCTCTGATGGGGGTCTCTCCCCGCGTGTCTCCCCAGCATCCTGTTTGCTGACATCGAGGGCTTCACCAGCCTGGCATCCCAGTGCACAGCCCAGGAGCTGGTCATGACCCTCAACGAGCTCTTCGCCCGCTTCGACAAGCTGGCCGCGGTGAGTCTTTCTGCCTACTGTCCTTGGCACCCAGGCCTGAGCCAGAGCCAGAGGGGTGGCTCCATCTGGGCTGCCTGAGGGGCAGTGCACTGGCCAAGGACCCCCTGAACCCCAGGAACAGGCACTGTGCCAGCGTGTGCCCTGCTGAGAACTGGGGAGGCACAGAGGAGCCTCGTGGGCTGTGGCTGTGTGTCCTCACACCTTTTATACTGTCATTGGTCCCTGGGGAGCACACACCCGAGGAAGGGGGTGTGGCAAGGCCTGCAGGTAACACTGCCCAGGCCTGTGAGGGATTTCTGTTTGGTCAGGCAAATTAGGTGCCATAGAGCCATTTCCTTGATGAGGTTGGCCAGTGATAAGGGAATGAGTCTGAATCCCAACTGGCCCACAGGCAGCTGTGTGTCACCCCCCAGAGGCTTCCAGAAAGAGGATTCTGCACTGTTGGGACCAATTGGAAGTAGCACCCCAGGGCACAGCGTGGTAAATTGTACATTCATTCATTAGGTCCCTGTGACACTGCCATCCTTTCCCAGCTGTTGTGGCATCGGGCTGCTTACTGCAGTGTCCACTGACATGTGGACGTGTTCCCCTTTGCCCTCACAGGACACCAGACCAGAGCACTGATGAGAGGCCAGCACCAATCAGAGGTGGCAGCAGGGCCCCCAAGGGCATTAGAGGGCGGGTGTCACACCTCACTACCTCTGTCACTGGACGTGGGTGGGGTGAATGGGTGTGTGCTGGGCCCTCAGGTTTTGGATGGGCTTTAAATGAGAGTCCAGGCCACATGGACTGGTGTGTCCTAGCATCCCACTTCATGGAGTGAGTTCTGGGGGCCAGGATTGGAGAATTGGTGATGAATGACATCCCATCCCAATCCTAGTTGTGGGTCAGTCTTGGCCTCTGGGGCGACCCTGCTGGGCCAACGCCTCCGTGCAGGAGCAGCTGTGGGTGGGCGCTCAGCTCTGCAGCCAGCTTAGCACTCACGTGCTTGCTGGCTTAGCAACCTTCTTTTTGATCGAAGTCTCAGGCTGGGTGTCAGGTGAGCTTTGGTTTAGTCTCGCTTCTGCTTCAGTCTTTTTGTAAAAGAAGGAGAATCAGCAAACTGTTCACAGAGCCTGAGGCCAAGAGTCAGAGTCATTCTCTGGCGTCTGGGAGTAGAACTAGGGATGGCTCTCAGCTTGGGGCCTTCCTTGCTCTGTTGAGCCTGCCCTATTTGCTCCCACATCAGACTGACTGCATTTTTCTTGGGTCTCAGCAGTGACCATAAAAGTGAGTTCCTGAGCCTGAGGAGGCTGGAATGCCTCTGGGAGGGCTGCTCAGCCTGTCCTCCATCCACCCCACCCCCGCCCCCAGTCCTGATAAGCCTGTCCTGGGGCTGGGGCCGGGGCCATGCATCTGCAGGCACTGGGTCTGTGCTCACTGCCCTAAAAGGCAAGTTATTCCAGGCATGGGGTGAATCTGTTTGCTTCCCGTTCCTTTCCCTCCCACTTCTCTTTCCTACTATTTTTAATTTTTAAATTAATTTGCTTTCCAGGAGAATCACTGTTTACGTATTAAGATCCTGGGGGATTGTTATTACTGTGTCTCTGGGCTGCCTGAAGCGAGGGCTGACCACGCTCACTGCTGCGTGGAGATGGGCATGGACATGATTGAGGCCATCTCGTAAGTGCCCGTCTACGGGGGGGGACCGTCCATCTGTGGGGGTACTGTCCCACAGCCTGAGTAACTGACTGGCTGGCCTCCAGGGTGAACCAATGGAGGCAGGGAAACTGGGGCCGAGCTGTCTCCCAAGGCCCCTTGGCCACGTTGGAGGGCTGATTTGCACCTCTAGGCTTTGAGCCTTCTCCCAGGGAACTTCTATCCATATCAGCCTGGGAAGCTTTTCCCAGAGGAACATGTCCTGTAGGAAGGGAGAGCTTTGCAGACTCCAGGGCAGCAGGAGATGTGGCCCCGCCTCTGCAAGAGAGGAGGACCAGCTGGCCGCTGGGCTGTGCCCTATGCATCGCACCCTAGTGTCTTAGGTCCCACCACCATCAAGCCAGGGGTAGAGCCCATTGGCCCCATTTCTTCCCAGACAAGAAAGGTTGGACTCACCAGGGTTAAACAGCTCCCCAGGGTAATGCACTAGGGCAAGTGGATGCAAACAGGTGTCCCATCCTTCCCAGGAGCAATGGCAAAAAGGATCTTTGGCCAATTCTTGGTCACTGCTGGCCAGAGAAGGGGGCCCAGTCATAAAAAGGTATGGATAATCCAAGCTTAGACTCAGTAATTTCAAGCTTCAGAAGTAGGCCTGGGAAGGGGCAAAGGAGAAGCCACAGCGGGCAAGGTCAGAAGTCAGAGTAGTTGTCCAGGAGGGTGGTGGGTCCATTCGGTTTGGCAGAGTTCCTTTCTGCAGTGTCTCGAGAGTGCCCTGCATGCTTGGGCTAGCCAGTGCTTCCCTCCCCCGCCTAGAAGTGCAGAGTCTGTTGAGGGGGAGGCTGGGACTCCCGCTGCTGTGATAACCAGGCTTGTGATGTGGACACCACCAGGTGAGAGAGGCAAACTGAGATGGAGGGTCCAGGAAGGAACAGTTGTTTCCATTGGCAGGACCAAGAGAGGCTTCATGGAGGAAGTGGTCCTGGAGCTAAGACAGAGAAGGTAGAATGAGATATTATCAGTCTAAGCAAGGGGCCAGAGGCACTGTGGATGGAAGGCACAGCCACAGCCGAGGTTTCCCAGCACTAGAGCAATGACGAATGACATCAGTCTTTCCTGTATCAGGTGTCAGCCTCTTGCTGGTGAGGTGGGGAGGAGGGCACGTGTCCACATGGTGGTGCTCTCCAAGCCAGGTCAGATTGCTGGCCCCACAGCTGGCTGACTAGATCTGTCCCAGGGTATCAGCATCCAGGTCCCCAAAGAGTACACACCATGCACCCCCTCCCCCCAAGCACCTGTACCCTCTTCTGCAGACCCTGCGCCGCAGACACATGCCCAGAGCAATAGAGCTGTCATCACACTTTCCATCCTGCAGAGGGCCCATCCGTCTACCCGGGGGGCCCGCACCCCAGGGCGTGGCGCATGTGTCACCGAGGTGGGGACTGGTGCTGTCTTCCAGCACATGAACATCCCTCGTCCCCTGCACCTACTCAGGCTCCCCTTCTCTCCTGAGCAGGACACATGTCAGCTCTTGAAACTCAGTTAACCACCTTTCTCCATTTTCCTGCTAACGTCCGAGAAACAGCAATGTGGATAGATCCGAGTATTATATGAATGGGGTAGGAAGCAGCTACAACTTTCCTCTCTGGCTCTGGTGGGCACTAATACGTGGAACACAGCTGAACTGACTTGAGGGTCGCCAAGGGAACCTTAGTTACTTCTTGGTGGGGAAGCTGTGGGGCCTGGGTTGTAGTGTGAGGCGCTGTGCCCCCTTGTGGCCATGCCGGGAAGCAACGCCTCACTGCTTACAGCACCTGAGCACCAGGGCCCAGGCCATGCTCATCATGTGGAACAGTCTCAGACTCTGGATGTGGGCTGGACCAGAGAGAAATGACTCTTTGACCCCTGCACCTTCTGTCATACCCCCGGACCCCGTGCCTTCCAGCCTCACCCCCACTCTGTGCGCCTGGCCCCCGACCCTCTCCTAGCCTTACCCCTGCTCCATCCCCAGGTTGGTCCGGGAGGTGACAGGGGTGAACGTGAACATGCGCGTGGGAATTCACAGCGGGCGAGTACACTGCGGTGTCCTTGGTCTCAGGAAGTGGCAGTTCGACGTCTGGTCTAATGACGTCACGCTGGCCAACCACATGGAAGCTGGAGGCAAGGCAGGGTGAGTGAGGGCCCAGGCTTCGCTTCCCACCCAGCCCGACTCCAGGTGACTGTCCTGAGGCATGGGGCGGGGGTGGGCAGGATTGGGTTGGCAGAATGTTTTATTTTATTTATTTATTTATTTTTAATGTTTATTCGTTTTTGAGAGAGAGAGAGAGACAGAGTGCAAGCAGGGGAGGGGCAGAGAGAGAGGGAGACACAGAATCCAAAGCAGGCTCCAGGCTCCGAGCTGTCAGTGTAGAGCCCGATGTGGGGCTCAAACTCACGAACCACGAGATCATGACCTGAGCTGGAGTCGAACGCTTAACCGACTGAGCCACCCAAGCGCCCCAAGGGTCGGCAGGATTTTAGTAGAAGGTCCTCTCCTTAACAAACTACTTGCACCACACCATGGCAAGTTGGAGGGAGCAGCCTCTCCACCTTTGCCCAGGCTTTATCCAGAAGATATTTGCATAAAATAGGGTAGCTTATTGTGTGATGTGATAGATGGGG
Source organism: Suricata suricatta (assembly GCF_006229205.1). Taxonomy (NCBI): domain Eukaryota; kingdom Metazoa; phylum Chordata; class Mammalia; order Carnivora; family Herpestidae; genus Suricata; species Suricata suricatta. The sequence goes on along the minus strand of NC_043704.1, from coordinate 68,441,033 downwards.
TAGAGTTCTGCAGGAGGGAGGAACCATGAGTGATTGTGGGGGCAGCTGGGATGGAAAAGATGTGAGCTGGGCAAGATGGCTGGGTGGGATTCGGACAGGCGAGGAAGGTGCGGATGGGGAGAGAGCCAGGCTGAGGGACCAGAGTGAGGAAACACGACATTTCCAAGGAATAGGTGTAGAGCACATGACCTCTCAGGGACCAGTGGGAGAAACAGTGCCTGTGCTGAAAGAACATTGATGTCCTCCTGACAGGCTAATGGCCTGTTCTGTGGTGGTGGTGATATAGCTTGGACGTGGTGTGGTGTGGTCAGGTGGGAAGGGTCAGGTGCAGGGTGTTGAGGTTGGGATCTAGGTTGGGGTTAGCATCTGAGCCAGGGTTTGGGCCCTGGGGTTTGAACTGTGACCAAGTTGGTCACCATGTAGTTCTGCATGAGGGCTGGAGTTCTGAAGTCCTGTTTTCTGGCCTCCCCACCTGCAGGCGCATCCACATCACCAAGGCCACGCTCAACTACCTGAATGGCGACTACGAGGTGGAGCCAGGCTGTGGGGGCGAGCGCAATGCCTACCTCAAGGAGCACAGCATCGAGACCTTCCTCATCCTGCGCTGCACCCAGAAGCGGGTCCTGCCAAGGGCTGAGGGGCCGGGTGGGCTGGGTGGGCCAGGAGGGTGGGGGAGGGCCCCAGGGTTGTGGGACGACTTCTTCTGAGGAGGAGGAATGTTTCTTGGCAGCTGCTTCCTTTTCTTCTTGCTCTTTCCTGGAGTCAAGTCGTGAATTCCTCACGTAGTCTTTGTTCCTGCATCTTGAGAAGGACATGAGTTACAGAGGCCTTGCAATTGCTGACTGCCAAGAGGGAATGTTTTCATTTTGCTTCTGTTGCAAAAATGCAACAGGCCTCAAATCAGCAGCCATGCAGCAGCAGGCCAGGGCATGGAAATGAAACAACCAGGAGATCTGTCCACCATCTACTGTATCTCCAGCCACTGGTTTCCTCTCTGCCTTGCCCCTTGTCTGTTGTGTGAACCAGGTGGATTAGCTCCTCTCTCTCTCCATCTCAATATGTCTCTGCCTGTCCCTTCAGACCTTTATTTCTCAAGAGGACCTTTGTTCTTTCTCTCTTTCACCTTCTAGTCCCTTTTTCCCCTGGCTTTGTCCCAACCCACACTTGCCCAAATATAAAACTGAATTATTAGCAGACTTCAGTGTTCTATTTTTAATAGTGTCATGTTCCATGTTCTTAATTTTTAAAGTGAATGAGAACATTTTCTATTTCTCCCTAGATTAAAATGCCTTTTACTCATGAATCTTTCCATTGAATTGACCTATTGGTCAGAACCTTTTGAGAGAGAAATCTTCCCTCTTTCTTTCTTAAGAAGTTAGACTAAGGGCGCCTGGGTGGCTCAGCTGTGTAAGTGTCTGTCTCTTGGTTTTGGCTCAGGTCATAATCTTATGAGTTGTGGGATTGAGCCCCACATCAGGCTCTGCACTGACAGTGTGGAGCCTGCTTGGGATTTTCTCTTCCTCTCTTTATGCCCCTCTGGGTGCTCACACGTGCTCTCTCCCTCTCAAAGAATAATTAACATTAAAAAAAAGATATTAGAGGTGCCTACGTGGCTCAGTTGGTTGAGTGTCCGACTTTAGCTCAGGTCATGATTTCATGGTGTATGAGTTCAAGCCCAGCATCAGGCTCTGTGCTGGCAGCTCAGAGCCTGGAGCCTGTGTCATATTCTGTGTCTCCTTCTCTCTGCCCCTTCCCTGCTCATGCTCTGTCTCTTTCTCTCTCTCAAAAATGAATAAACATTAAAAAAAAAAGGTATTAGACTAAAGATAAAATTAAGCTGGGAGAAAAGTCCAGAGAAAGTCTTGAGTGACAGCAAAGGTCGATTTTTAAAGGGAGGCAGGGCTCCTTGGGACAGGTGTCTGCCCTGACAGGGACACCACAGGGGCACCTTGTCCACTGTCGAAACGCAGCCCTGGAGACAGGGCCTGGCTGTAGGCGCATTCCAGGGAGCTGTGTCAGGCCCCCTACGGACCATGACGAGGGATGGGAGGGTTTAGACACTCTGGGGAGAACCTGATGGTTTATTTGACACGTTTTTGAGAATTTGCTTGCTGTTTGAGTACAGTTCAAGTGAACTGACACCCTTCCAGGCCCTCGCCCCACACCCTCCCCTCTGCTGCGTTGACAAGGTCTTCATTCCCCCCTTCCTGCCCCACGCTGGCAGAGGGCTCTCGCCTTCTACCCTGGTGTCTGTGGGCGTGCTCTTCCAGCTGCTTGACAAGTGGTCCAGGAAGGATGCAATGGAGACAGAGCGTGACACCCTGCATCCAGAGCAATGTCAGCCGAGGCAGACTGTGTCCCCTCCCCTCTGTCCCTGATCTGACGGGTTCCCTTCCGAGGCTGGGAGAGGGAAGTGGGGGGAAGACTGCCTCAGGTCCTCCCAGGGCCTCTCCAGCCCTCCACTCTGAGCCCATTGGATGGACAGAAATCATGGTTGGCATGTGGGGAGCCAGCCAAGGCCCCACTTGTGTGTTTGTACAATGTATGTTGGCCTTCGCATCTCAAGCTTTAGTGACACAAACTTGTAGAAGCTGCCTTCTGGCCAGCAGGGCTGTCCTGCTGCATCCTCTGGCAGAACATGGCTATTTTGGAAAAGCTGAGCGGAGATTGGAATCCTGGGATTCCTCTCACTCCTTCACCCTGGGCTCCTCAGCCCCAGGCTCTGCCCACCCCTGAGAATTCTATGCCACTGACAGTTGGAAAAGCCTCTTTGCTTTCTCACAAGACCAGCCTCTGACCTAGGCCAGCCAGGGCTAGCTTGGGGAATTTGGAAGGATTTAAGATGCTTTCTCAAGTGAGCTCTCGGATGCTGGCAGATGTCCAGGCTCCAGGCTGTGCACAGAAGAGAGGGGCACCCACCTTAACCCCTAACCTGGCCAGGCACCTGGGAGCAATGAGATACTCCCCACTTGGGCTCACCTGGTAGGCTCTGCCCACAGACTGATGCATCTGTTTTGCTCTCTCAGAAAGAAGAAAAGGCCATGATTGCCAAGATGAATCGCCAGAGAACCAACTCCATTGGGCACAACCCGCCCCACTGGGGGGCTGAGCGTCCCTTCTACAACCACCTAGGGGGCAACCAGGTGTCCAAGGAGATGAAGCGGATGGTAAGTAGCAAGGACAGTGTACAGACAGTACTCTCCAGGGCTAGGGCCTTCCTCGAGTGTGAGGACGGGGCCCGGCCCCTTGTGTTGCCTGGAGTGCTCCAGAAGCCACTTAGGGCTAGGAGGGCCAGAGCACCTGACGTCAGGCCCCAGGATCCCTCCATGAGCCCTGCAGGCCAGAAGCAGCCCCTGAGTCCAGCCAGAGCATTCAGTGGCCCCGCGGCATTGTTTGGTGGGCACCAGCATATTGGACGCCCTTCTTGGGCAACTGAAACACATCCTTTGGCTCAGTTGCCCGGAGACCAGCTCAGTACTTTTCGACAGAGGTGGTGGTCCCCTCTGCCCGCTGTGCTGGGAAGTGCCCCTGCTCACTGCGGGTCTCCAGTGGGGCACGCAGGCTGGGTGAGGGGCGGACAGGGGGCCCTACCTGCCTCGGAGGACAGACACCCCCCACTGTCCCTAAACACACACCAGGGACAGGCTAATTCAGGACGTGCTGTCTGGCTTCTCTCAGTGATGACAAAGAATCCAGAGGGTAGGAAGAAGAGAGAGAGGGATGACGGAAGTCAGGGTCCGGCAGCAGTATTTTTCTTCTTATCAGAGAGCTTGGCTTCCACGTCCAAGTGTACTTCTCAGCTCACAGGCAGCCTGGCTCCCAGGCGGGAGTCGCCTGCTGTGGGAGAGGGACGGGTGAGGCAGGAGGGTGCAGGGAGCCGCCTGTGCGTGCGCGCACATGCGTGTGTGTGTGTGTGTGTGTGTGTGAGAGAGAGAGAGAGAGAGAGCACACACACGAGAGTGCACGCCAGGGCACAGGAAGAAGGTGGGGTATGCTGCCACTAGGATCCCCAACTTGGGGTCTATAGTTGGACCTGTAGGTTTTGGCTACAGCAGCAGGGACTATAGATAAACTCCATGAGGATCCAGCTGAGCCAACTCACAGGCTGGGGACCCAGCCACTCTGCTGCCGGCTAACTGGCAAATAACAGATGACAAAGGTTCAAGGACAAGGTATAAGATCAAAACATGAATTGAGTCAAGACCTCTCGTTTAATTTTTGACAGTAAAGAAGCAACTTGTAGGACACAAAGGTTATGAGGGAGCAGACTGGGAGGGACCCAGCCTTCCCCCAGGGCTTTGAACTTGGACTCCCACAGGTCTGGCCAGTGCTGCCCAGGCCACTAGCCACGTTAAGTCTCCCCAAAGCAAAGAGCAGTTGGTGGACCTTCTCTGTTCTCACCGTAGCCCTTTAATAATCTCCTATGGACTCTGTGTCCACATGACCAAGTCCAGAGAGGGGGTGAGTGGAGAGGGGGACCACTGAGAGCAGGGTGCAGAGGGAGGCTCTCGTCCAGGTGGGAGAGAAGAGGAGCGGGGAGCAGGAAGACAGGAGGGAGAAGACAGAGCTGAGCAGGAGAGTAGGGGGGGACGAGGAGACGGAGAAGAGCCTCGAGCAGGCAGGAAGGGTGCCTGGTGGGCTTTCTCTGTTTAACACAGTTGGAAATCTTTTTCCTTTGGAGGTATTTGGTATAAGCAGAGTCTCTAGTTATTTCAGAGTGCCAAAGGAGTCAGTTCAGAGCATAAGCACTGGTTTAGCAGATGCATTAATCGTTGTTAGGACCAGGAGCCTTGGATGCACTATCAGCAGGGCTGTACCTGGGGAAAGGGCTGTCTCTGGGGAGACCGGCTGCCAGGCTCCTCCCTGGCGTCAGCCACCTCGCCAGCACTGGGGGCGGGAAGGTGTGTGGAGGAGCAGGGCGGGGGACACCTCTGCGGCAGAGAAGAGAGTTCCCATCCCTCATCCTGGCCGGGCAGAGTCACCAGAGCCCAGCGTCGAAGGACCACTTCCAGCCCCCAGCCCACCCAGTCCGAGTGTCCAGGCTGTTGAGGGGGTGGTTCTGCAGCCGCCGGGCGCACCACTGACTTCTGGTGTTAAACTTGCCTGAAACCTTTCAGAAAGATGCTCCAAAGAGGAGCTGCTACCCTGACTTCCACCGATGATGGGGGTGGAGGATTAGATTAAGTGATGTCTGAGGACACTGACCTGTAGGCAGCACTCTTATTTCTTTATATCTTGTTTCGGCTTTTACTCAGCTTTTAAAACGTGACGAGCTGCTCTGGTGTGTGTAGGCACAAGTGCCGTGAAGTCCCTGAGGGTGCGTATAATGAGGTTGACAGCAAGGACATGCAGGGGCATCTGCTCACTAACCGGGGAGGGAGGGCGCCGTTCTCTTGGGGGCAGCGGACTGAGCCTGGGCGCTCAGGGCAGGCCAGCAGGTTGGCAGGGCGGGTGTGTGCACCTCACCTGAGCCTCATGCCGATGAGCTGAGGGGCCATGGCCTCTGTTCCTGCTTTCAGGGCCAAGGGATGGGGAATTGGGTACCACACAGAGCCCTTTGAACTGAGCTGCTCCCCGAAAGTGCTGTGGCAGACCCCATGTGAGGCTCCTCTGAGCCAGGCTGAGGACTGTTGTTCTAGAACTAGTAGGCAGGTCGGGAGGCTTGAACCTGTCTGTGGGACTGAGTTCTTAATGACCATTTGCCGTGGTTTCTTTGCCAACATGCTAACCCAGTGCTGAGCTCTCCGCACTAACATGGCATCCCTTGCACCTGGTCTCCAGCCAACCCCGGTAAATGACCGAAGGAGCATAGGGGAGAGTCAGAAGCAGGTTTGTTAAAGACGTGTCAGGTAGATTTCTGAGCTACAGAGACCAGCATACGCACACTACAGCCTGGCTCCCCTCAGTCCCGGAGGGCGATCCTTGCCGGCCCCTGTGGAGGAACGCGGAGCCTGCATCTCACCGAATTCTGCAGAGAGCTGGCCTGTCCAGGCCCTGTGCTGCCCACTCAAGCTCGTGCTCTGAGGGATCCCGGGGGAGCACCTGCTTGACTAACACCAACTCCTCCAGCCTGGGGTTAGGGTGAAGCAGGCCACGTCTTATAGCCTGGACAGAGGGCCCGAAGGTTCTCAGAGGACAAGAAGAAGGGTCTGAACTGTCTGGGCAGACATCTGCCAGGTGTCCTGGGAGGAGCTTGGGGTCCACAGTTGGGCACTTGGATGTGTCACGAGAGGCTGCCAAGGCCCCCAGGGCCCTCCTCTGGGGGGTAGAACAGACAGAGCACGGGGTGTGATGTGGACTCCACATCTGTTTGAAGCTACGTCTGCAGCGTGCATGAAGAGCAGTCTGTTCATTTGGACTTGGATTCACCTGGCTTTCACTGACCTCCATGTTTGCCCAGCAGTGTGTTCCACACCGGGCCCTAAAAGGTCACACGTCCCACTCTGCCCTTGCCCTAGCAAGCGGAGCCTTGCCTGACACAGCCCTAGGGCCGCTTGCTACCTCCTCCACTACCTCCCGGATTACACCTCTTTCCCATTTTAGGGAACCCGCCCTCCATTCTGCACAGCTGGTCACACCCTGAGGCACATCTGTCCCTTTCTGGACTGCATCATAGATAAATAGGGCTTTGAGTTTGGTGACCAATAAGGGACCTTCACACTCACCCCTGCCCTGTATATGTGAGCCGCTGTGAAACCCTTGGAAGGCAGCATTCTTACGCCAACCAGTTCTGGCTCTGTCAGAACATGCTGGTTCTCAGGTGCTAAGAAAGCTGTTAAGGTAATTGGAGTCTAACTTCCTTCAACGCAAAACATGTGACTTCCCAGGCTTTGTGTGCTCAGTGAGGCTAGGCTGGGGGCAGTGGTCACCCAGTGCTTTCTCCTCTCCCATCTGAGTAAGTGGTGGAATTGAGAGGGACCCACCAAGCCCAGGGTCTGGGGAAGAGGGTTTGGGGACTTGGATGTGGGGACAGGCATGAGTTTTGCCAATGGGTGACATGAAATCACAGTGTGCCCCCAGCATGTAGCACAGAGCCTCTCTCAGAGGAAGAACCTGGCTGTATTCGCCAAGGGAGGAAGGACGATCCCCTGAGTGACCTTCTCTCTCTGTGCAGACTCCTCGGTGAGCTGTCGAGTCTGTGGGATGCAGCCTTCCCGTAGTCCCTTCTGGAAGCCTCACTTCTTAGTCCTCTCTGTTCTCATACTCCTTTCCTTCTCTCTCTGTCCCTCTCTTTTAGGGCTTCGAAGACCCTAAGGACAAGTGAGTAATGTGCCCTTCTTTATTCCTGCTCTCTTGGCCTGGCGGAGAGCCCCAAATGTGTCTTATACCACATTGCTTAGGGAGCGAGCCCACACAGCCTTGGCTGAGAATGACCAGAGCTGCAGCTGACAGACGGGCAGCCCAGGGGCCCAGGGCGGCATGCTGGGCTCGGCACTGCCTGTAGTCTTCACCCCACAGACAAATGCATGCACATACGTGTGCACTCACAAGTACACACGTGCATGCTCTTCACATGCCTGTGTGTACTCACACATATACACGCCTGCTGCTCTCAGCAAAATGTAGACCATGCACCTTGGTCTCCAGGGTCTGGCCACATCCTGGTGCTTGAGGGAATGTCCTCTTCTTCCTCTTCCATTTCCCAGTTCTTAGGGGCCGTCAGAAACCCCACCCAAGGGCTAGGCATTACCTTGAAAAGTAGGGCTGTTAGTTTCCCAGAGGGTGCCCTGAGCCAGGCAGGGTAGCTCACAGCCCCTGGGGCAGCATCTTGCCTCCAGATCTTGGCCTTTATTTCAGGATGATGGTACCGCTGGAGAGTGAAGAGCAGAGACTGTTAGCTGTGGGGAAAAACAATTAAACTTTGATGATAAGTTATATTATATGATGATAATGTATCAGTAGAGTCAGAAAAGCCTTATTGTCAGCGAGGCCCCTCAGCCAGCGGGTCTGACATTGGCAGCTCTCTGTGCGTGTGTGCAGTTAAGAGGCGGGGGGACGAGGGTTCCCCGTCTCAGTCCCAGCTTCCCCATCCTTATTAGGGCCTTTCTGATGGGTCTGGGTGCATGGGGCCAAGCGGGCCCTCTTGTGGCGCCCCCTGGTGGTCAGCCTGTCGTGTGTCTGCACCTCTTGCTCCCAGGAACGCCCAGGAAAGTGCAAACCCAGAGGATGAAGTGGACGAATTCCTGGGCCGTGCCATTGACGCCAGGAGCATCGACAGGCTGCGGTCTGAGCATGTCCGCAAGTTCCTCTTGACCTTCAGGGAGCCTGACTTAGAGAAGAAGGTACAGCACGCTGGGTGGGAAGGAGGCCCTGGGCAGAACCAGGACCAGGAGGAAGAGGACAGGGCAACAGGAGGCTCCCTTCCCCTCTCCATCACCATGGAAAGAGCCCTTTCTTTCATCTCCATTTCCTCTGCTCTGATGCTGCTCTACCTAGGAGATGGAGATTTTAGGGGGATTTCCATGGTCAGAAGAGAGAAGTTTTGACTTCCTCTTGTTTTCATTTCCTTATCTGGAAAATGGGGATATTTAACATACCTTCTCATAGGGTCATAGCGAGGATTAAATAAGTCTATATTATATATGACATAAAATAGTATTGGCCATATAGATATTCCGTGAATGTCTATTGCTGTTGATATTATTTTTATTGTTGGTAGTATTGTTATCATTATCATCACCAGTGGGCCTCCCAGCTGCCTCTGGCACACTGGAAAAAAACTGGAAGGGGCAGTCAGCCGAGATCTTTTTGTCCATCTCCTTAAATTGTGTCTGAGAGGTTGGGCGGCTTGCTCTAAGCCACCAGTGAAGTAGTGACAGGGCCAGAACCAGACCTTGGTCCAGGGTCTTTGCCCACGACACAGTGTGTTCCCAGTGTTCAGTTAAAATGACCTTGTGTGAACACACATCGTTGTCAAGTGAGGCAAACCTGGGAGGCAAGCACTGTTCACCTGCTGTAAATGGATGGAGTCACGGAGCACCCTCCCTGGTGACTCCGCCAGCACGGCCTCTGCTCCCACCGCCTGTTGGTGTCTTAGGAGGAGCCCGGGCTGGGAGCCAGGCCCTTAGAGATGATCTCTGTGACTTTGGGTGAGCCTCATGTCCCCTCTGAGCCCCAGCTCATTCACCTGGGAAGTGGCAGCTACACAAGTCCTGTACCTACGTCCATGCGTGAGGAGGCCATAGACCTGGTACATGCCCTAGCATGTAGATGGCACTCAGTGATTTGAGCCCTGATCGTGATGAATTACTCTCATGGTGACCTCGCCTGCAGGAAGTTTCTGGTTCAACACAGTTCAACTGTCCTCCCCGACAGGCACCACTTTATGGTGCTTTGGACTGGTTTCTTGAGCATCAAGGTTGCTGCTGGTCCTTCCAGGTCCCCAGGTCTTGCAAGTGTCTGAGGGGAGGGGGGCTGGAGCAGGCAGGGCCAGATGTCTCCACCCTTCTCACCCCGCACATCCTTCTCAGTACTCCAAGCAGGTGGATGACCGATTCGGTGCCTATGTGGCCTGTGCCTCGCTTGTCTTCCTCTTCATCTGCTTTGTCCAGATCACCATCGTGCCCCAGTAAGTACCGTCCCTCTGACTGCAGGGCCCCAGGGTTGGAAGGGGAGGTCATGGAGAAGGGAGAAATTTCCAAATGTGTCCTCGGTGGGACCGGGAAGCTACAAGTCTGACTCCCCCGTGACAGAGAGGTGAGGTGCTTGTTCCAGGGTGGGAGACTTCTCTCTGGGCGCTGCCTCACTGCACAAGAGACTCCGTGTCGACACTTTGGCATCTTGCCCTATTGTATCCACACTGCTGCGGCCCATTAAATCACCCAAAGTACTCAGGTTTGCTTCTGTGTGACCTTTGGTTCATGCAAAAACATCAATACATCTTCAAGAGATAAAAGGTTTTCTGTGACTCTGGGTATTTCAAAGAATGGATTTCTGGTTCTGTTGGCTTTTCTCAAAGAGATATTCCAGAATGCTTCCAAGGGCTGGATGTGTCTCTGACAGAGGCCTTTGGCTTCTAAGGGAACCACGGTGATGTGGCCAGTAGGCTTTTGGAAATGAAGTGTTAAGGACAAAGTCACAGTAGAGTGACACTGAAGCAAGAAAGATAACCACTCCACGTATGTTTGCGTGTGTGTGTATACCTTTGTGTGTATGTGCATATGTCTATACACATATTTGTTACTTAGTATGCAATCTTTCAAACACACAGAAAAGTAAAGTAATTAGTACAAGCAGCACCCATCCCCTGATATAACTATTGCTGGTATTTTACAATTTATGTGTTTCTTTTCTGATTATTTAAATTTTAGACAAAAGGACATTCCCCTCCCCCCAAAATCCCTCAGTACATACCTATTTTAAGGGCTTTCCCTTCTTAACCACCGTGCCTTATACACCAGACAAAATTAGCAGCGCTTCTCTGCAGTCGTGTAACACCAAAGTCCATGTTCAGATTTCCAAAATTGTCTCCCAACGTCTTCTACTCTTAGTTTATTCATCACCAGGATTTACCCAGGACCCACTGGTTGTGTTTAGTTATGTCTCCTAAGTCCAGCTGCGTCCAGAAGGGACCCCTCATCCCAATGTCTCCTACCTTTCATTTTGAAATAATTGTAGACATACAGAGAAGTGACCAAAGTGCTATTGAGAGTTTTTGTACATCCTTCACCCAGTTTTCCTTAACATTGACCACTTACATAACTGCCGTGTGATGGTCAAAACTAGGAGATTAACACTGGCATGATACTAGTAACTGGGGTGATACTAGTCACTAGTAACTATAACCTAATTCCATCAATATTCCCCCTAATGGCCTTTTTGTGTCCAGGGGCCAGTCCAGGATCCCACATCGCATTTACTTCTTCTGTCCCTTAGCCCCATCTAATCTGTGGTACATCCTCAGCCTTTACTTGTCTTTTGTGGCTCTGACACCCTTGATGAGTACTGGCCAATTAATGTGCAGAATGTCTCAATTTGTGCTTGTCTGATGTTTTCTCACGATTAGACTGAGGTTATACATTTTTGACAAGAACCCTACACAAGTGATATGTCCTTCTTAGTACGTGTTATCAGGAGGTACATGATGCTTTCGTGTCTTGGTGCTCAAAGCCTTGCATTTTTATTGACACATTGTTGCAGAGATGGCCTTTTCACTTGTACCTGCTGTGACTCTGTCAGGATACCAGACACTGGCAGCCAGTTCCACTCTGGTTGTGTAGCTAATGCCCATTGCCCCCCACATGGGGGTGGTGCAAGGCTGGTGGGACTGTGGGCCCTTATTAGCACAGGACCCAATTTTTCTGGTATTGAAATGGAGCTACAGGTATAAATAAGCAACCTAGTCTTTCTGTCCCATTGTACCTGCTAGTCCAGTTAGCTTGGGAGCATAACCTTGCCTCGGGCCACTTTTCTTTTTCTGCAGCATGGCTTGTGGGCTGGGTTTTTTCTCATTCCCTGCTCTGCCAACAGCGGCTTCATTCCCCCTGGCCGCAGCTCCGAGTTGCCAAGGCAGTGATGGGAAGTCTTTCTCTAGCAGTCCTCTCTCTACAGAAGCATGAAAAGCCACTTTAAAGGTCTTTCTTTCCCTGTGAAGAGAGTTCTCTACCCTTGTTCTATTTGTTTAAGGCATCTAAGTGCTGGCTTCTGGGGGAGCCTGGAACAAAGATGCCCTTTGAAGGCCTCTCTAGAGGTATTCACCTGCTTGTCAAGTCATCCACTTGCCTTTAACTGGCTAACAACACCTGGCATCTCCAGGCCACTCTCACTCTGGGAAAGGGAAAAAGGACTTCTGTGGTCTCCTGATAGGATGGGGTGTGCTTCGGCCAGCCCCTGCCCCAGGAGGGCCAAACGGAGGTTCTGGATGGAAAGTCACTGGCAGCTCTTTTGTCTGACAACTCTGGCCGTGGTGAAGATCACCTGTGATCTGCCTCTGGGACCAGAGGTGGGGGTGGGGCAGTTCCTTGCGTCTTCTTGCTGACCTGGCAAGGAATAGGGGAGCAAAGCTGAGTAGGACTTGGTGTGGTGCCTGGCAGGAGACAAGAGTTAGGGACTCTGTCCTCCAGAGGGATACATCACTGCTGTTTCTCAGAGTGTCTGGTTGGACTGCTGAGAAATGCATTTTTAAAACTGATGGCTGTTTATCAAATCAGTTTCTGGCCTTCACGGTTAATCCTAGCTCTGAGTAACTATTTGGAGGGAATAACCAGGTGATTTTTAAAATAAGTCCTTAGTTAGGCAAAATATTGAGCAGGTGACACTCGCTTCTCCATTTAGCCCCCCCCCCCCCCCGCCTGCCCCACCAAGCTTATGCCCCCCACAGGGAGGTGTGGGGTGGTGCTAAGGACAGGGGCCAGACCATTATGGAGGGATTCTGAATCAGTTCGAAAGGCTGTTTAAGCCCTTCTCTGTGAGTCAGGGGCTAGAATAGACTGGGCAGTGGATTTAGGGGAAATGGAGCAACTTCCCTTTCCTTCCAGAGGTTTTCAGGGCCCCAGAATTCCCCACCTCCTCTCTTTTTCCAGCTCCGTGTTCATGTTGAGTTTCTACCTGACCTGTTTCCTGCTGCTGACCTTGGTGGTATTTGTGTCCGTGATTTATTCCTGCGTGAAGGTGAGTCTAGCTCGCACCTGAGCCCCCAGCTGCCGCCTTTCCTCCCTTCCCGGCCCACTGATAGGAGCTCCTCCCGGGAGCCCAGGAGTCGCCCTCGGGACCAGGGCTACAGTATGCCGGGCACGACCCTTGATCGGCATTGGCGGCAAGCTCGACTAGAGGGAGCACTTAGTCAGTGGAGCCTTATTTGTATTGGCTACTTTAATCTGCCTTTGCAAATCTTTGCAACAGGAGGTAATGTCCCTGCCTCTTCCGTCTGTCCCCATGGTATCCAGTGGGCAGAAGGAAGGGCACCCAGCACAATGCCTGCGTGGAGCAGTGGTTGGTAAACATTTGCGGAAAGACTGAGTGTGGAAGGACCTCTCTCAACACCCCTTCAGTGTCCCCATGTGCCTGGAACTGGCTCTGGAGGGACCACAGGGATGATGCCTTTGGAACTGCCCATCATATAGATGAGGACAGTGGCCCAGAGCGGTTCAGTGTTTCAGACAGGGCCACACAGCTAATAATGTGAGCACGAAACCCTATTGTGTGTTTTTCTTCCCTCCGGCTCTTAGGCCTGTTGTGTCCCACCCGCCCCAGGCTGTGCCTGTCAGGAGACCTGGCCACAAGCCATTCTGGTCTGTGGTGGAACTCACTCAGGTTCCCCTTCGCCTTGTCCACCAAACCTTTCCGTCATTTCTTTCCCTAGTGTTTTAAGACTTCCCTGACAGGACAGCCTGGGCCCAGAAAGCACTCTGTCCGCAGGCAGGAACAAGCCCCTCTGGCTTCTGCTGTAACTATTTCTCTGCTCCTCCCCAACACGCACTTGGAGCCAAGCCCCGGGCAGGGTGGGAGGCAGGCTCTGACAGCATCCTTACATACACTGCAGTTGGAACCACATTCTTCTTCTGGAAGGATTGGACCTTTGTCACCTCCAAAGATCCTTTTCTCTCCCCACCCTCCAAGCAGGGTATTTTGTTAGACTGTTAATTCTTTAATTAATTAATTAGTCTTGGTGGACTAATTGTCAGAACTGGAAGGCCCCCCCCCAGCCCCCACTGGGAATCATCTGGAGTGGTTTAGCCCTCCCTCTGAGCAGATGCAGAAGGCAACACCCAGAGAGGGGCAGGCTGGGCCTGAGTCGGTTGGCAAGCTGAGCTGTGTGCTTGGCCAGCAACTTCACTGCATCGTAGGGTTTAATCCTGGTTCCCTGCCTTTTCGCCAGTTCCTTCCTCAAGGCTGGGTTCTGTCCCCTCCTGCCCTTTTGGTCTTGCTATTGCCTTGCCCTACACCTCACCCCCAGGTGCACCTTCACTTTCTGTATCTCAGGGCTCTGAAAGGACATGGTACATTCACAGTAGCCAAAGGGGAAAACGACCCAAATGTCCATCCGCAGATGAAGAAATGAACAAAAGTGGTGTATCTATATGATGGACTGTTACCTACCCACAGCAGGGAGTGAGATTCTGGCACACGCTACAAGTGGATGAGCCTTGGAAACCTGCTTCAAGAAGTCAAACTCAAAAGGACCCATATTGTATGGTTCTGCTTATATAGAATGTCTGGAATAGGCAGATTCACAGAGGCAGGAAGCAGAGAGAGGGTCCTGGGGTTGGCAGGATGGGGAATGGAGAGTTAGTGCTTCAGGGGTGCAGTTTCCGGATGGAGTGTTGGAAGGGTTTTGGAACTAGGCCATTTTGGAAATAGATCATGGTTGCACATTATGCATATAATTAATGCCACTAATTTGTACAGTTAAAAATGATTAAAATGCATTTTTTATAATTTCTTAATGTTTATTTACTAATTTGAGAGACAGAGCGTGAGTGGGGGAGGGGCAGAGAGAAAGAGGGAGACACAGAATCCGAAACAGGCTCCAGGCTCTGAGCTGTCAGCACAGAGCCTGACATGGGGCTCGAACTCATGAGCCGTGAGATCATGACCTGAGACGAAATCGGATACTTAACCGACTGAGCCACCCCAGCACCCAAAATGCAGAATTTACAGTACATATATTTTACCACGATACAGTCACAACAACCTAAAAAAAAAGGCACACCCTAGCTAAAAAGGCCTTGAAAGCATTCTTTTTATGAACATCAAAAGAATCTTCTCTCTTTTTAAGTTACAAATTGAAGCAAAGTCATTGTTTGAGGTACTCAATGAGCTTATTCAAGTCCGAATCGAAGCTATATGTAGTCTACAATTTTAAAATTGGAATCTAGACTTCTCTCTTTCCTGTTCGGTGCTTTGAGAAATCGGAGCTCCCCCGATTTAATTTGGTTTGTGTTCTCTGATGGGCACGGAGATCCAACGGGAGGGGGGAGGGGGGAGGGGAGGGGAGGAAGGCTCATTGCCCCACCTGCACTGGCCATTTTGAGTTAATATTTTGGTCCAGTGAGTTCTTTTTGCCACTGTTCAAGATTATTTATGAAAATCATTTCTGCTGCCCTGTGTTCTTTTGAAAAATTTTTTAATGTTTTTATTTTTGAGAGAGAGAGAGAGAGACAGAGCACAAGTAGGGGAGAGGCAGAGACAGCCTGAGACAGAATCTGAAGCAGGCTCTAGACTCTGGCTGTCAGCAGAGAGTCCAAGGTGGGAGTCGAACTCATGGGCCGTGAGATCATGAGCTGAGCCGACGTTGGATACTTAACCCACGGGGCCACCCAGGCGCTCCCCACCGCCCCCCCCGCCACGTCTCCCTGTGTTTTATCAACTCTATTTTGTAATCAATGTCACCTTCAATAATCTCATTCTCAATTCCTTTTCCAGCTCAGTGATTTTCTGATAGTTCTGAGGCAGCCAGGGCTCCCTCAGGGGGAGAGGCTGGTGGATGGAGTGCCTGTGCCCCCCCTCACCGCTCCACTCCACCCTTTGCCCCTCCACACACACACCCCTCAACCAGGAGAGGCCGTGGCTCCCATATTATAGATACAGAGCTTTTGTAAACTATTTAGGAAAAAGTGCTCCCTGGCTTAGCAAATCTGACACCTGCGAGTTTGGGCCTTTGGGCCAGGAGTCAAGTGGGCTGTAATACCCGCCTTGAGGTCCTCACTGCATTTCTCCCACACCCCTGCCTCTACCACCTCTGATGCGCCGCCATCTTCTCAACATTTCTCCACTTTCTGGAAGGGAGACCCCACCCGAGAAGTTGTTTGTAGTTTGAACTCCTCCCCCCATTTCATTATCCTTTCTTCTTTCATGGGGATGAACTGTTTGCGCACTGAGGTATGACAGGGGCACGTCTCCTTTGGCGTCTGTGCAGCAGGGTGACTGGCACCACCTGTCCCGGACCCCACCGCACACTGCCTGCAGATGGACAGACTAAAAGTTGATTTTATCACCCTTGCAAGGTATTGCCCTGAAGCTGACTGAACTGGAATTTTCCGTGTCGTTGTTTTCCCTTTGAAAACACTTGGCCTTTCCCAGAACCCAGACATTTCTCATCTTTCTTCCACGGTTTTCAGGAGTCACGGGTAGTGGCTTTCTGATGAGATACGACAGTTCTGAATTACCTGCGGCACGAGCCCAGCGGGTCCAGACCCAGGCAGCTCTGTCAGACATGGTTTCTTTCTCTATTCCATTTGTTTTCTCATTTCCCCAAATACAACGTGGCCTCACTTGCTCCAACGTCTGTGTTTTCACCGTTTTGAAGAGAGAAATGTGAAGAACGTGTCAATGGAGTAAGTTGAATTAGCCAACTTAGTCATCTGAGCCACTGTCAGGGACTGGCTTCCTGGGTCCTTTCTGTGGGAAAGTTCTTCTGGAACTTCCTACCAAGTGCTCCAGTGGCCTTTTCCCTGTGGGCCTGTCTGGTCCCCTCCTGACGAAGCGTGATCTGGTTCACAGACCCACCTAGATCTGAGGCTAACCTGGTGCCTTGGTCTCCTGGTCTCGCTGCTCAGAGCATCAGCTTCCCTTCAGGGCCCCTCGGTCTCTGGGAGGCTTTGCCCTAAGGGTCATTCTTGAGCACTCCTTTTCTTCTGGTGTTGCTGTCTCAGAGGGCCAATCTGAGCATCTTCTCACGTCACCCCTCCTTTCCCTGGCATCCGTGCTGCCCTGGGCCCCAGAGCTGCTTGCCTTGGAAAAAGCCATGCTGAGGGCCGCCTGGATGGCTCAGTCAGCTAAGCATCTGTCTTTAGCTCAGGTCATGATCTTATGGTTCACGTCGGGCTCTGTGCTGACAGCTCAGAGCCTGGAGCTGCTTCACATTCTGTGTCTCCCTCTCTCTCTCTGCCATGCCCCTGCTCATGCTCTGTCTCTCTCCGTCTCTCAAAAATAAATATTAAAAAACTTTTTTTAAAAGAAAGAAAAAGCCATGCTGAATCCCTCCTTGCCATCACACAAGGGTCCACAGACTCAGAGAATCTCAAATCAGAACTGGCTGGAGCAATGAAGCAGCCCAGACACCCACCTAAGTCTGGAGTCCCTTTATGATAACCAGGATGGGCCGGCCTCTGCTTGATTACCTCAAGGGATGGTGAGCTCAGTCATGTTTCCTAAGTACAGCCTCTTCTCTCTTTGGGCACCTCTGACCATTCCATCAGCTTCCCTGTGGCTTCTGCCCCATCATCCCATGCCTGTTGATGGCAGTGCCAGCATTTTTGCTGCTCAGAGGGCTAGGAGAGGTTGCTCCCTGTTTCCCCCACACTCTGGTCTGGGCCCCCGGTCTTTACTAGGGCTCCTTAGCATTTCCTTACTTGGAAGGCCAGACTCCTTTCCTGCATTTTGGGGCTTGTGAGTAGATAGTCACAGAAGGAGTACTTGGCCACATAGTTCTTGGCGTGTGTGTGTGTGTGTGTGTGTGTGTGTGTGTGTGTGTGTGCGTGCGCGTGTGCACGCTTGTGTGCACATGTGTATACATGTGTGTATTTAAATCTCCATCATCCTCCAGGCTGCTGGCTCCTCTGAGCTGGTCTCCCAACGGACTCCTGGGACTTGGCTGCCTGAGCCCTTGGGAACTGTGACTGGGGCTGCTTCTGGGCTCTGTGTGCTCTGTGCAGTCAGCAGAAACCTCTTCCCCCTCCCTGCAGACCGAGTCCCCCGCCACTCCCCCTGCCCTGCTGGCGCTTCTTCCTACCACCCCAGCCTGGCCACTGTCGCAGGGTAGTGTCTCACCACACAACAGTACCTCGTACCTCTTAGGTACCTTCTGTCCTGTGGGGAACCTTCGAGCCCCCACACTCACCCTCTAGCAAGCTCAGGGGCGTGCTTTGTCTGTTAGGGAGAGGATGCACTTTGCCAGACACGCGTTCCTTTGGGGATAGAGAGCGCTTCATCCCAGGAGGCATATCTTTGATTCCTCCCTTGGCTGTTGCGTCAGGCAGCCCGGACTCTAGAGGGTCCAGATCGTGGCTGTGCACTTCAAGCTGTGTTTCCTAAGCCTCGAAGGTGGCTTGTATCACATCCACATTGCAGATGAGGACGGTGAGGCTCAGAGACATTAGGCGGCTTTCCTGAAGCCCTGAAGCTAGGAAGTGGCATAGCTGGGATGTAAACCCCAGTGATTCTGGACTCCGCAGCCACAGTCCTTCCTCCCAAAGACACTGCCTTTGTCAATATGTCCATGTGACCCCAGGGAGAGCAGTGGTGTGGAGCCTGGTCAACTTCTGCCCTCCTTGTTTAGCCTCTGAAATTTTCATATCTTAAAAAAAAGTCACAAAGTAGGAGCTACTGCTTTTTAAAATCAGTTTCCTGCCAAAAAGGCTGTTTTCTTAAATTTATTTCCCATTAGATTTCATCACCTTTTTTCATGTCTGAAATACCCTGACCCCACATCACAGGCAGGGAACCAGGGCCCCAGGCTGGGCATCGATTTGCTTGGAGGTTTTCAGAGAAGCCGGGATCCAAACTGTCCTTCACCCCAGTTGTGGTTTATTAATTATGTCCCCACTCCTGTATTTCATGTTGGATTGATTTGAGTTCATTGGACTGGGAACGTACTGGTTCAGAATTTATTATTTTTTTAATCAGTTGTTTTTCTGAGCTGTAATTGTGAGTGAGCAGGCATTGAACAATTGTTTGCACAGGCACAGTTATCCTGCTGGAAAAAAAAGTCTCCAGGATCTGGTGGCCACTGTGATGTGTCTCTGCGAGAGACCTCTGTCCAGGTGAAGAGGCTCATGGGGGTTAGGGTCAACATACAGGTGACCTTGGTGATTACAGGAGATGACATACTCTGTATCAACTGATGCCAGAGCAGGATATCAAATCTTCTGGAGATTTCATAGTAGCAATTATTGGGTTCCTACCTGAAACTTTAAAGTGAAAAGCAGGTCTTTTTTAAAGGATGACAAGGGAAAGCGGCTTGTAGCGAGCCAGTGCATTAAAAGTCAGATGTGAAGAACTGTTTTCTAGATTGCATTTTAAAAATAGCCTGCAGTTCTTCTCCCGGCCTCTGGGTGGCCCCTGTGGGGCTCCTGGTCCCACCATCACCAGGAAGCAAACCCGGGTGCATATCCTGTTCCCGCGCCAGTTTCTCATAACTAATAACCTCTGCCTACATTTCATTGGTGAGTGCAAAGTGATGAAAGAAACCCTTCAATTGACGGATAGGGTGATCGGAACTGAAATGATTTAAATAACATGGGTTGGGGGATAGGAAGGAATGGCAACATTTTAAGCAGACAAAAATTAGAAACCATGTCATGCTAGTTCAGAGTGGGGTCCTCAAACTAGTGCCAGGACACGCTCCCCCTCTGCAAACCAAAAAAGCCCTTTCATAGGAAACAGGGATTTTCATTCTTACTGGCAATAGAGCTCTTTAAAAATGCAAATATTCACTAAAATTTCTATTGAATTTAGTAGCTCATGAGCACTTAGAAATGCATCATTTCATCGAGTCTTCATGACCACCTTGGGAGATGGATCACCCCTATTATCGATGGGAAAGCTGGGGCTCAGAGCCCTTGATGATTTCCCAGGGTCAGGCAGCTGGTAAGAGCTGTTTAAAATGTGCTTTATTGAGATACAATTCACATCTATAACATGCACCTTAATGAAGGCGGATGAAACTGTCAGTCAGTAGTTTTTAGTATATCATAAAGTTGGGCAACTGTTCAGCACTATAATTCCGGAACACTGTCGTCGTCCTGAAAAGACCCCCCCCCATGCCTGTCAGCAGCGGCCCCTGGCAGCCTCACGCTCTACTTCTGTCTGTGTGAACTTGCCTGAACTGCAACATGTGGCCTTTGGTGATTGTCTTCTTTCACGTAGCATAATACTCTCAAGGTTCACCCGTAAAACGTTTTGTTCCTTTTTATGGCCAAATGATATTCCATTGTGTGGAAATATCACATTTCATTTATCCATTTGGGTAGTTTCCACTTTTAAGCTATTACGAATGGTACTGGTGTGAACATTTGCATACAAGCTTTTACATGGGCTTATGTTTTCAGTTCTCTTGGGAACATACCTAGAAGTACAGTTGTTGGATCGTATGTAACTATGTGTATCATTTTGAGGAATGGCCAACCTGTTTTCCACAGCACCTGCACTACTTTACATTCCTACCAGCAATGGATGAGGGCTCTAATATCCCAACATCCTTACCAATACTTGTTATCAACTGACTTTTTGATTATTTCCATGCTGGTGGGTGTTTTTGGTTTGCATCTCCCTGATGACTCACGATGAACACCTTTTTGCGTGTTCATTGGCCATTTGTATAGATTCTTTGGAGGAATACCTCTTCAACTCATTGTCCCATTTAAAAAAATTTTTTTAAGCATTTATTTTTGATAGAGACAGATCATGAGCAGGGGAGGGGCAGAGAGAGAGGGAGACACAGAATCTGAAGCAGGCTCCAGGCTCTAAGCTGTCAGCACAGAGCCCGATGTGGGGCTCGAACCCATGAACCATGAGATCATGACCTGAACTGAAGTCGGATGCTCACCGACTGAGCCACCCAGGTGCCCCCATTGTCCTATTTTTAAATTGGGTTGTCTTACTGTTGAGTTGTAGGAGCTCTTTGTATACAGTCGTCCCCCCTTATCCATGATTTCACTTTCTGTGGTTTCAGTTCCTGTGGTCTGGAAACATGATCCTCCTTCTGACATATTGTCAGAAGGTCAGTCAGAGCCTAACACTACCTCACAATGCCTACGGCACTCACCTCACTTCCTCGCATCACGTTGCTGTATTATGATCTCACATCATCAGCAGAAGAAGGGCGAATCCAATAAGATATAAGATTTGAGAGAGAGGAGAGACCACATTCACATAACTTATTACAGTATTTTTCTGTAATTGTTTTATTTTCTTATTGTTATTAAGCCATTACCATGTCTAATTTATAAATTAAACTTTATCCTAAGTGTGTATATATAGGATAAAACATAATGTATATATATTTCCGCACTGTCTACAATTTCAGGCATCTAGTCGCGGTGGGGGGAGGGGGGCTTGGAATGCATCCCCCAGGGATAAGAGGGGACTCCTATATTCTGGTTACAAGACCCTTATTAGACATATATGGTTGGCAACCTTTTTCTCCTGTTCTCTGGGTTGTCTTTTTGCTTTCTTTCTTAAATGTACATAATACAAAATTCTCCACTATAACCTTTTTTAAATGTGCAGTTCAGCAGCATTAAATGCATTCACCCTGTTGTGCACCATCATCACCGTCCATCTCCGGAACTTTTTCATCTTCCCAAACGGAACCTCTATACCCATTAAGCAATAACCCCTCTCTGCCCTCACCCCTGGCAACCGCCATGGTGGACAAGCCAACTGTGTGGATATGGTGGACTGGGTCATTTAGTTACCAAAACTGCAGTGGGTCTTTGCATGAACATGCCGTTTGTCTAGTTGAAGGAAACGTAGGGAGGCTTAGGTGAGAGAAGCGGGAGATGAATGGGAGTCCTGAGAAAAAAGTTCACTTAAGTCACTTGTCCAGGGCCCCACCCTCCTGCTCACATGCTACTTTGCTTCTCACAAACCCGTCCCCTCCCTCCAGACCCCAAGTTTTCTCCAAGTCCTCAGACCCACAGCTCCCTCCTGCCAAGGAGCCTTCTGACCCTCCCTGGGAAAGTTCTGGGTCCATCCAGGCCTCCCTAACTGCCATCTACTACCTCTCCCTGATTGTAACCCTGACCAGCCCAGAATTCACATGGCGGATTCTTGTGCCTTTTCCTCTTCCGGGGTCAGGATAGCATCTTTCCTGCCACCATGCCTCTCTCCCAGGTAGACTCACTCCTGACCAGCTGCAGAGTCTGTGCTGCTGTCGGCCAGGAGCAGGGGCTCAGTGGTGTGAGCCATTGCGCACGAGGAGGGAGTTCAGAAAGACCCCTGGGGCTATGCCGACAAGAGACAAAGGTGGAGGGGAGGGAGGCCCCCCAGCTCCCATGGCAGTCTGTTGAGCCCTCACTGAACTCTGTTCTGTATCTCTCTCCCTCCTCTTTCCTTGATGCAGCTCTTCCCGGCCCCGCTGCAGACCCTCTCCAGGAAGATTGTGCGGTCCAAGATGAACAGCACCCTGGTCGGAGTGTTCACCATCATCCTGGTGTTCCTGTCGGCTTTTGTCAACATGGTAGGTGGCTCTGCCTCCCAACATCTCCCTGGAGCCCTCCCTTCTCAGAATTTCTTATTGGGGCTTCCCCTCAGGTCTGGATCCAGGTTTGACTCCTGAAGCCTCTCACACAGACTTTTAGTCCCTTGCTGTCATGGCTAGAAGGACCAGAAGGACTCAGGAAGTCCCCGGGGGAAGTTTACAAGCCCCAGCCTGGGCAGCTGGGCCAGCCTTGCCGGCCCCTTGGCCGCTTCCAGGCTCCGCTCCTGCCCCCCAGGTCAGCGTCAGGCTGCACCTGAGACCAGGGCGGGCAAGCCCCCCTGCCCTGTGGAGAGGGGCTGCCCCTACGGCTGACCCTCTCCTCTCCGTCCCTGCCCCTAGTTCATGTGTAACTCCAAGGACCTGTTCGGCTGCCTGGCGGACGAGCACAACATCAGCGCCAGCCAGGTCAACGCGTGCCACGTGGTGGAGTCGGCGGCCAACTACAGCCTGGGTGACGAGCGGGGCTTCTGCAACAGCCCCTGGCCCAACTGCAACTTCCCCGAGGTACTGGGTGCAGACACACCCTCCCACCCCAGGCCTGCTCTGCCTTTGGCCGCTCTGGGGGAGTCCGGGGCTCTTGAACCCGCAGCCATCTCAGAGACCGTGCCCTGGTCTCTCCATCCATGTGACCGTGCCCTGGTCTCTCCATCTCCGCACGCCAGTGAGCGAGGCCAGTCTCCTCGACATGACAGTAAAATAGCAGGGTCACCACGCGCCAGGCGCTGCGCTGGGTGCTCGACACAGATTTACGCATTTCGTCCTCACAACAGCCCTGTGACACAGACACTATGAATATCTTTTTTCTATAGATGAAAGTGAGGCACAGAGAGGGTAAGTAGCTTGCCCAAGTGCACACAGCTAGTAAGCGGTAGGGCCAGAGCTTTCACCCTGCTCGTCTGGCTCTAGAATTCTTGGTCTTAACCAAGCGGCCAGAGCTGTTTCTGGGCCCTCAGCTTGGGCAGCAGGCCTGCCTCCGGAGAACCTGCCTGAGCTTCTCTGCTGTGGGCCAGAGGAACCCAGTCCCAACCCAGGCACTGCCATCCAGGTCTGTCGTAGCCTGGAGGCTGGGTCCGGCTCGTCCACCTGTCTGCTTCCAGCCCGGGGCACCCCGCTGCATGCACCGGGTGGGTCCCACGCCCTGGCTGCCTGTGGGGCTCGCACAGAACCTGTGAGGTGCTGGTAGTCGTTGCTCTTTTCTGGGGAAGGTCCAAGCTTTCATCCAGTTCCAAAAGGGTTCATGACTCATAGAAAGGTCCAGAACTGCTGTGAGGGCTCCCAAGGCTGTCACAGAGCTGGCCTCCCTCTCTGACCCCTGGGAAGAGCCTGATCCCCCTCCTCCGCCCTGTACAGATAGGGCAAGGGAACCTCCATGAGGGGCAGGATTCAGCCAACATTCACCTGGACAAATGCTTCTCTTCCACCTGCCGCCGGGTCCTGGCTGAGCCCTCCCACCCCGCCGGGGGCAGCCCTGGCTGCCTCTGCCCCCGCCCCGTCGCGCAGCTGGCCGAGCCCATGGGAGCCGGGACTTGAGGGCTGTTTGCTAAGCAGGGGCTTGCTTGATCTTACACTTGCCCCTTGGTGGCTGCTTCATAGCAGACGCTGAGGAATGGGCCAAGGGAGTGGGGGTGGTGGCTGTAGGGCTTCTTTTGGCTCCTCACTTGAAGGAGATGGTGGGTCCCAGCCTTCAGCCCTCACCAGTCTGGCCAGTTCCAGTCCCACTGACCCCAGGCCTGGCTCCCTACAGAGCTCGAGAGCTCACGGGTGTCCAGATTCAGCAACTCCTCACAGACCGCAAGGCCCTTGGGGACCCCAGCTATAAGCCTTCACCTCCTGGCTGGCTGGCTCAGGGTCTGATGGGCACCCAGGCTGGCCCTGGGGGCTCCCCCTGCCCAAGAACAGGATTACTGTAATCCTGTCCTTGGGGTTGAATTATCTGGGTGCCTTCCCTACTCCTTCCTCTGCCCCTGTTCTAGGTAGTGGCTTCAGGCTGGCCCCTCCCCCTTCCAGTCATCAGGGGGCCTCTGCAGCCCCTCTCTGGGTTCCTGAAGGCCCAGAGAGACTCAAGGTCCAACCTGAGGGTGCCCTTCACGGCCATTTGGCCTCCAGCACAAGGTAGAGAGAGTGAATAGTGAGTCCGAGTGCCTAACTCAGAAGTCATGATGCTAAACTATTAGAAAGAACAAAATAACGAGGCTGACATGTCTAGGATTAGCCTCAGGGAATGACAGCAGAAAGGATCCTCCAAGGTCTCTGGTTCAGCTCCTCTCTTATCAGAGAAAGAAACGGAGGCTCTGAGAGCAGAAGGGACTTCCTCAGGGTAAATCATGTGGGGCCACAAGCCCTCATCTGCATCTTCCAGGCCAGATAGACTAAGAACTTTGGAATTTTTCAGAGTTGAAGAGTATCTCGCACCCCCAGTGTAGCCTGGGCAGCACCTGATAAGGAAATACGGTGATATTTCTGCAGCAGAATGTATGACTCGTCCCCAGAAGCAGGCTAAAGATGATAATTAGCATCACATCACTGGGGCAGGTTTGTCACTTTGCAAATAAGGCCAGTTGAGATGTCTCCACATCAGCCCTGAAAACAGTTTCAGTTCGCAGAACACGGGATGTGAAGTTGCAGGTCAGGGGCTGGGGCCTGAGCTCCCTGCAGTCACTGAGGGCACCAGGCGCTTCCGCTCATGGAACGGCAGCCAGGAGCCCGTGACATCGGAGCTTTTGCAGACAGGGAAACCGAGGCTTAGAAAGGTTGAATAAATGGCGCAAGTTACACAAACAGTCTGTAGTGAAGTGGATAAAACTCAGGCCTGGAGCCCTGCCCTAACCCTTGGGCTCTGCTGCGTGCATCGGCCGTGCTCAGCCTGGAGCCCCATCTCCTGGCTCCTAACCGGGGCCCTTCCCGTGACCTCACAGGTTCGCAGCGGCAGAAACGTGGCCAGCTCGGGCGGCTGGGGGTGAGGGGCGGGGGGCCGAGGCGGGGCGCCGGGGCTCTGAAGCCCGCTGCCGTCTCTCCACAGTACTTCACCTACAGCGTGCTGCTCAGCCTGCTGGCCTGCTCCGTGTTCCTGCAGATCAGCTGCATTGGGAAGCTGGTGCTCATGCTGGCCATTGAGCTCACATACGTGCTCGTCGTTGAGGTGCCCCGTGTCACGCTCTTTGACAATGCCGACCTGCTGGTCACCGCCAACGTCATGTACGTGGCTCCCCGCGCTGGGTCTGGGGCATTGCGGGGGGGGGGGGGGGGGGGGGGGGGGGGGGGGGGGGGGGGGGGGGGGGGGGGGGCGGAAGAGCAGGCGGCTGGGGCCTGCAAGGGGAGTGTTGTGTTGTACCCAGCTGAGCACCTGGGCAAAGCACCAGTGTCTTGTTTTCTTCCTCCCTTCCCCAGGGGGTGGGGGGAGCGGCCTCAGGGTGACTAGGTCCTGCTGTGCCCTCCAGTTTGTGACTTAGTCTTGCCCTCAGGCATCAGTGAATTGTTCTTCATTTGTCCAGAGCAGTCTCTAATGAGCTATTTTCACTTAACTCTGCCTTTGGCACCTCAGGCCCAGAGGGGTAAAGATTCAACAGAGCTGGGTAGCAAGGTCTGTGGAAGCAGAAGAACAGCCTTGTTGTTCATGGGCTGTATGTCCTGCCTCAAGCTAGGCACTGGGACATACGTTATCCCTTTCCAGTCTCAGAGCAATGTAGCCAAGTCGGCAGGGTTGCCAGGATGGTTGGGTAGTCTGTGCACTGCTCAACGTCTCCTGTTAGGTCCCACATCTAGGTCGCAGGCATGGGAGTTGTGCCTCAGGCCAGACAGCTCCCAGGAAAATGGGAATAATATCTACAGTAGTAAAACGTATGTAAAGCGCCTGATCTCAATATTCTTTTCTTCCCATCACTCTGCCCCCAGCACCTACACACATAAACATACATTGGGAAGTGCAAAAAATGTGAGTGACAAGTCTGTGTCCCCTGAGAAATGCAGCAAACCATTCATCCATCTATTCATTCATCCGAAAATATTTCTTTTGAGTCTACCATGTTCCTTCCCTCCACCCCAGCCTCCCCTCTCCCCGCCCCCCCTTCTGCTGAACCAGCAGCGGAGAACAGAGGTCATTTCTGGTTTGGGAGTCCCTGGCTGGGCTCCAGGGCAACACTGCCCAATAGTAGCTATATTAAAAAGGCAAAGCATACAATTTTAATACTTTTATTTAACCAATAGGTTCAAAATACTATTTTAATATGTAGTCAATATGAAATGATTAATGAAATCACTTACATTTTTCCCCACACTAATTCTTTGAAACCCAGTATCTATTTTACACTTACAGGATGTTTTAGCTTGCACTAAGGAGCCACACTTGGAGGCTCAGTGGCCACACGTGGCTGTGGTAACTACACTGGACACTGCATAGGTGGAGAGTCTCTTCTCTGGATGCAGCAAAGGGCTGGGGTGGGAGGTGGGCTGGCCTCTGCCCCGGCGGTTGTGCTGGGGGCTCCTGGGTCCTGGGTGTGGGCTGGGTGATTTGTGGTCATGCAGACCCGATGCCAGTTGGGGCTGGGCTTTCTGTAAGCGTTCCATCCTGAAAGTCTCCTTGGATCCAGAGGGGGGTGAGGGGTGGGGGACAAGAGAGCAGCTGTAGTGGGGGCAGTGGCATCGGGCACGGGGCAGCAGGACTGGGAGTGGTGAGGGAGCAGAGCAAGGTGGGAGAGGGAACGGGAGTGGGGGGAGCAGCCCTGAACAGCCCTCCCGCTTCTGTTCACAGAGACGTCAGCAACAACGGGACCTCCCAGTGGTGAGTGGATTCTCTCCAAGTCCTCTGACACAGCCTCTCCCTGCCCTTGGCCCCCAGCTGCCAGAGGCCGGCAGCCCAGGGTCCAGCAGAGAAGGCACTGGTGCCCATCGGGGAGGGGCCTCTGAGGCAAGGTGGACAGTGAAGGAGGAGGCTGGAGGGGCAGGGAAGCTCTCTCCTCCCTGGGGACCAAGGATGCCTCATTGGGTAGATGCCCTTCTTTTTGTGTATGATTCCCACCAGCCCAAGATGATCTAGACTCATTAGTGGGTCATTAGGACGTAGGTAATTTCCAGAGGCATCACCTTAAAGCATCTGGCTTCCAGTTCTTCCCCAGGAGTATGTGTGAGCCCCCAGGCTCAGGAGAATAGGAGCTGGTGCCCCCTGCTCCCTGCCAGTAGAAAGGGGCCAGCAAGCCGTGTGGGCTTTGTAGGGTAGGCCCTGCCCTTGGGCTGCCGCTGGACAGAAAGTCTGTGCAGCGTCCAAGGCTGAGCTCTCTGCTGGACAAGGAACAGGATTTGGGACAGCAGCTTTTATGAAGAGTATTTATTAATAACGTTAACAGGAGTAGAATTAGCCATTATTAGCTACTAGGTGTGGAGTTCCTACTGTTTGTCAGGTGCTATACAACTAATTTTGTATACAGTATCTTTCTTTTTTTAATGTTTATTTATTTTGGAGAGAGAGAGTGCAAGCAGGAGAGAGACAGAGAATCCCAGGCAGGCTCCAAACTCCGCACAGGGCTTGATCCTACAACTGTGAAATCATGACCTGAGTTGAAATCAAGAGTTGGACACTTAATTCACTGAGCCACCCAGGTGCCCCTGGTATTTTAATTCTTAAAATGTGGGTGGTGTTATCCCATTTTGCAGATTAGAAAATTAAGGTTCAGAGAGGTTGAAAGACTTTCCCAAAGCCCAGAGATGGCCAGTATGGCCTGCCTGGCTCCCTTATTACTATGCCCATGGCCTCTATCTTGTCCACTGGGAGACCCCTGGGATGTACGTAGTGCCTTTTACAAGGGCCTCATTTATCCCCTGATGTGACCAGAGGGAAGCTCCCCAATGACGGGAGAGAGGCGGGTATCAGCTGAGCTGCTGGTGTAAGCAGGGGCTGAGACAGGGATGCCAGTCGAGAGGGCTTCCTGGAGGAGGCATTACCTCAGGCAAAATTTGAGCAGGAGCTTAAGGAGAAGGGGGAGTAGAGGGAGGAAGAAAAGGCCCGAGGGGGGCCTCTGGGCATGCCACGAGGTGCCCGGCATCTACCTACTGCCTACAGCCCTGAGCATGCAACCAAGGTGGCGCTGAAGGTGGTGACGCCCATCATCATCTCAGTCTTTGTGCTGGCCCTGTACCTGCACGCCCAGCAAGTAGAGTCCACCGCCCGCCTGGACTTCCTCTGGAAACTGCAGGTGGGTGGCCCCCGGGCTGGAAGTGGGATGGGGGACGCGCCCAGTCCTTGCAGCACTTTGTGAGTGAACGAGTTCATCACCTGGGCTGGCTGAGCCTTCGTCCTGCACTAAAGGGGCGTCCTGCTCAGGCCTTACCCCAGTGCCCTATGTCCCAGCAGGCCCGCTCCCTGCTTTCTGGAGCCAAGAGCCCAAAAACCCATCCCACCCTTGATGGGCCCAAGACATGTGCTCTTAAGTCACAAATACTGGCCAGACACTGCTGTGTGCATCCAGAGGCAGGGACAGAGGGCAGGCATGGCCGCTCCAGTCTGTGGTGCAGGCAGCAAGGAGTCAGGAGAGTGGGGAGCGCAGTCCCCATGGCACAGGCTGCAGTGCAGGAGCTGGTCCCACAGGGTCCTAAGCAGGGCTTGATGTGACCAGAACTGGCTTGAAGACTCTTCCACCAGAGAATGGATGGAAGGGGCATCAAAGACCATCATCCGGAAGCCCGGACAGGTGCCTGGACCCTGGCCTTGGGGAGAGGTGGTCCAGGTAGGGGCAGAGGCAGTGGGGTGCTAGGTGCCCAGGGCAGTGCTCCAGCCTCCTGGCTTTGTGTGCTGTGCCCTGATGGTGTCAAAACCTGGAGGAGGGGATGTCACTGGGCCACACACAAGATGATGCTCCAGGTGCTCGTGGTGGACCCAGTTGCTGCTTGTTACTGGCTGGACAGACTCAGAAGGTCCAGCAGAGGGCGCCCGCGGTGAGAAAGTCTTCACTGTGGGCAGGAGGTCCTGGATTTTCATTAAAGATGGGGGCATTCAGTGGCCCCTGCTAAGTTTTGCATGAGGTTGGCTGAGATTCCCCACTAAACAGATACCCTGAGGTTGGAGGGAACCTGTTTTGCATGTGAAATTCCCCCTTATCAGCCCTGGATTGGGAGGGACCTGGGAGGATAGCCAATGTGAGGCTGTGCCTTTACGGCTTGGATTGCTGCAGGCTGCCTTCCTGCCTCCTCCCGGCTCTCTCATGCCCCTAGGCCTTTGGAGAAGCTCCCTGGAGACAGAGACCCCAGCTCTCTCCTAGGGGCTGTCCCGGCTCTGTGGGACCTGGGGCTGATTTCCCTCCACCTCCCTGCCCACACACACCCTGCCTCCCTTATGAAACCCCAGGAAGTCCCCCTACCCCAAGACTATTGCTGTCCTGCAACTCATTTGTTTGGCAAAGATCTCAAGAAAGGGCTGGAAGCAAGGGAGGGGTAAGTCTGCTACCCAGCCTGCCTTTGTGACCTGCTGCCTTGTCACCCCCACTCGTCTTTGTCCAGCCCCTGAAGTGCACAGGGTCGAAGTGAGGCTGCCTTCCAGGGCTGTGAGCAGAGCAGCCCGAGCCTCCCTCCGAACCCCTCCCCAGTGCTCTGGCAACAGCAGCTCCCCTTTCATTTTGAAAACATTCAGGAAAGGCCTGTGCACAGGTGTGCGGGGTTGGGGGTGAGCATATCTCTACCTGCCAGGTGTGTCGGCCTCTCTCCACTGCACCCCTGCAACAGGCTCATGATGCTTACACATCCCTCCATCTCCCGTCCTCCTCCAGGACTTTTGGGAGGTGGGACAGCATCAAATACATAGCAAGAAGCAAAAACCTGACCACAAGTCCTTGGGTTGAGTGAGTGAGAGTCTGGTGCCCCCCGCCCCTCCAGTCTAACTCAGCAGCTAATTTTTCTGTTGGATCTAAGGTCATGGTGGGTGGGTGTGGTGCTGAAGGGGAGCTGGGGAAGCCCAAGGTCCTTTGCTTCCCTGAAGCTCTGCACCAGGAACACACCCTTACCCGAAAGCCTGCCCCTGGCCAAACTGCTGGGTCTCAGGTCTTATCCCTCTCTCACAGCATTGACTTTGTTAGGATCAGCAAGGGGGCTGTGGCCCCCTGAGCCCTCCTGCTTGGCCAGAGCCCAATCCTAGAAGCGGCTAGCTGTGTGGGGAGCTGCCCAATGTCACGTCTTAGGGCAAAGTTGTCCGGATGTGAAAGGAGTTCCTGGTTAGGATCCCAGGGCCTTGGCTTGTTCTGCCAGCAGTAGCCAGTCTCCCACTGTCCCAACCCCAGCCTCCACCACCAGCTGCCTGGCACTGGGCAGATGTACTCTGGGAAAGCACGTATTATGTTTCTGCCACTGCTGGGCTGATCAAAGGAGCTGGAGTGCTCCTGGGCCCCCAGGCGTGTGGCCTCAGCAGCAGTAGGACTGTGGGAGCCTGTGCATTTTCAGAGGCAGATGGTCCTATGGGGGCTCTTCCAGGGAGTAACCCTTGAGAAGTACAGAGATTCCCACTCTGGCCTACTCCCGCTGGCACACCTGTACCAGAGCAGGCGGAGGGTGGCTTGGGAGGAGGGGGTGGTCAAAGCTTCTCACTTCATTGGAGCAAAGGTCCCGCTGGACCCACCTGGTGTCTCCACCCAGGAACTTGCTTAGGCATAACCCCTGTCGAGGCTGTGTTTCCAGTGGCTCTAGGACTGGTGGGCTCTGGGTCCTCTCACTTCAGGTGCAAGGCTAGGCCTCTGAGCCCTGGGATCCCTGAGCTTTCTGCCCTACCTGCTGGACCCAGATCCTGTGGCCTTGGCTGGGTGTGCCAGCAAGGTCCCCACAAGCAGCCATCGTCCACAAGGAGAGCCGGGGAAGTGGTCATAGGTTTTGGAGGTTGTAGCTACAGCCAAATAGAAAGGCCTCCATGTTTAGTTAGGGAAGCCCCCAGCAGGCTGGCTAGATCTTTTCAGTCACCCTGTTAGTCTTCCTTTACCTGCCTGTCCTACCAGCATGGTCACTCCCAGTTAAAGGGGCCATTTTGTTTGCCATCGAGGGGCAGGAAGCCCGCAGGCTGCACTGTGTGCCTCCTGTATTACATGAACTCTGGTCAGATGGCTCCTTGCACACCTTGGTGCATGACCATCTGCACTTCAGGCTGTGGGCCACTGATGGCTTCTTGATTAAAGGGCTCTGCACTGTCCTCTTAACCTGGAGGGTGAGTGACCACAACCCCCATTTCCCAGAGCCAGGACCCTAACTGGAGGAAAACCAAAGTCAGTGGTGATGTCCCCATCCCACCCCCAGAGGCACTGTGGGGCATCTGTACCTCTTGGCCCTGGGGCAAGTCTGGTCTGGTGGGGACCAGGGAGACCATTGCGGCTTTAAGCCATCGTCCCAGTGGGGTCAATCTGTTATGTGATCCTTATCAAACTGCTTTTCTCATTGCACTTCCTGATATGAAGAAGAAAATGGACAGTTACGGAGCATCTGGTAGCTGGAGGGCCACTGGGGCTGTGGTTTCAGACCCTCTTTAACCCCCTCCCTTGGTCTAGCTTTTTGAGATGCTTTCAACCTCTCCTCCAGGACTGTTTCCAGTCCCGGGTCCCCTCCTTTGGGGCCAACACATTCCAGGGGGCAGCCAGGCAGGGCACAGTTGGATGTGTACGTGTCTCACTTTTCTGGTGGTCAGAGTGATAGAGGCCCCTTGTGGAAAGCCGGAGGTGGGGGGGGCGGAACTGAAGGCCGAGCACTGTGGTTTCGGGTGCACGCGGGCAGGCCGTGTGCCCCCCCCCCGACTGGACACTGTGCACTAGGCCACAGAGGAGAAGGAGGAGATGGAGGAGCTGCAGGCCTACAACCGGCGGCTGCTGCACAACATCCTGCCCAAGGACGTGGCTGCCCACTTCCTGGCCCGTGAGCGACGCAATGATGAGCTCTACTACCAGTCGTGTGAGTGCGTGGCGGTCATGTTTGCGTCCATCGCCAACTTCTCTGAGTTCTACGTGGAGCTGGAGGCCAACAATGAGGGTGTTGAGTGCCTGCGGCTGCTCAATGAGATCATCGCCGATTTTGACGAGGTGCAGTGGGGCAGGCAAATGGGGGAGGGCTGGGGGGAGAAAGGCATCTTGCCTACATTTTTTACCCTATCGTGTTACAAAGGAGAAACAGGCCCACCTATGCGGCTTGCCTATGGTCACTGCTAGTAGGTGGCAGAGTGGGGGAGAGGGGGGTCCCAGCTCAGGGGGTTGGAATTTGAAGTCTCTGCAGGTCGGTTGCCCCACTGAGGCCCTACCTGACTACCTTGCCACCCACTCCCCATCAGCCACTGTTCCTCTCCCACCTAGGCTGGGGACCAGCTGGGGACCAGCCTTTGAGAGAGTCCAAAGAAGAGGGCCTGCTAGGCTAAGGGAGGAGGCAAGACAGGCAAAGCCTGGAACAGCAGAGGCAGAAACACAAACGTGTCTTAATTTATTACACCATCGCCAAGCACCTAGTGTGTGCCAGGTGCTGGGGATACTGTGCCCAATAGGGCATATTGACCCTGGGAGGAGGAGGATGGAGCTGGGACTGGGTGGTGCTAGAAACAGCTCATGAGGATCCTAGGGTAGAACAGAGCTGGAATTAGCTAAAATGGATGAGGGTACCCTTCAGGCAGGGCGTGGAGATAGAGGAAGGGTGTATTTCTGGACGAAGATGAGGTGGTATCCCTGGAAAGGATGGGGATAGAGCCAGGGATTGGGGGGGGGCGCGGCGGGAAGATGGCTACCAGCCCCCTCTTGGGAGCAAGAGACTCCAAGGTGACTAGGGAGCTGGCCCAGGGCTTTTGGTGCAGGGCAGATAGTGGCTCATGGTGATCACATATGGGTGAGTAGGGGAGGACATGAGGGGCCATGCTGTTGCCCTTCCCCATAGACTTCAGGGCCCAGCCTTGGTGGTGACCTGGTTTGGCCTCCTTCCATTCAGATCATCAGTGAGGATCGGTTCAGACAGCTGGAAAAGATCAAGACCATTGGCAGCACCTACATGGCTGCCTCAGGCCTCAATGACTCTACTTATGACAAGGTGGGCAAGACCCACATCAAAGCCCTGGCTGACTTTGCCATGAAGCTCATGGACCAAATGAAGTACATCAATGAGCACTCCTTCAACAACTTCCAGATGAAGATTGGTGAGCTTGGCTTCTGGCCAATCCAGCCTGGGAGGAGCAGGTTGGGTAAAAAGCTATAGGACCTTGGCAGGACTGGAGAGGAGTGATGACGTTTCTGACTCTTTGCAGTCCTACTTTAAACACAACAGTGAGATTTAATGCGGCCGCATGTGAGAGAGGAGAGGGAGTGGCCAGGGGCTTGGAGACACGGCCGAAAAAAGTCTAGACAGTGTCAGCTGAGCCAGGTGTGTTTGGGAAGGTTCTTGCCTGCAGAAGACAGAGGACACGTGAGATGGGGAACCAGCACAGGCTGAGGGGCAGGGTGATTGGGGTTGGCACGCATAGGACTGGGAAGGTGGCAGCCTTGCTTCCTGGAGCTGGGTCATGGTGGCATTTCTGCCCTGGCTCAGACACCCAGGGGGAGGATCACTTGGACAGAGAAAGCACTGTGGGTTAGGAGCTAGGTACTAAGAATGAGAACGGTGGTGCCCCTGAAAGAAAACAGGAATGAGGAAGAAGAGAAGGGCAAATCCTGGTACATGGTGTCTGACTGGACTGAAAAATGCCACGAATAGGATGATTAAGGACAGGCAGTTGGATGCTGTGGTAGGTCACTGGATCCTTGAAGAGGGTGGTCCTGGTGGTGGACTTGTAGGAGCTCAGAATTGATGAGGGTGAGGACACAGGAGCAGTGCTGTAGGAACGGGTCCCCCTGTGGTCTGGGTGGCAGGCATTTCATGGGAGCTGCAGAGTAAAGCAGGTCTCAGGCTGTCTTCAGGCTGAGTCTGGAAGAACCTGCTGAGGGTCAAGGGAGGAATGAGAGTGAGGGTGGGCACTTCTCTGAGCCCTGATGACACTGCTGACTTCTGTCCCCTGCAGGACTCAATATTGGCCCCGTAGTGGCCGGGGTGATCGGGGCTCGCAAGCCTCAGTACGACATCTGGGGCAATACGGTAAACGTGGCCAGCCGCATGGACAGCACCGGTGTGCCTGATCGCATCCAGGTGAGTGCCGGAGAATCCACCACCTGGCTCACCCCCATGGGGGCCGCTGCCTGATGCTCCAGGTCCCTGGGGCAAGCAGCCCAGTCAGAATTTCTAAAGTTAATTTTGAAAGTAGTTGGTACTAGGTCTGGGGAGCTTGGAGAAGACCATTGTGTTCCAGGCCCTCAGGACCTTGGACAGATCTTCACTCCTGTGCAAAGCCCTCTACTGGCCACAGAAGGAATTGGGGGGTAAGGTGGGAGCCACTGCCAAGCCAGGAGTGCTAATGCCTAGACCCAGGTATACAAGGGGACATAAAGACATCTTGCCAAATGGAGCCCACAGCACTCAGGGCCTGCCGCAAGAGAACCAGGGAAGGCCAGTGAGCCCTCGGATGGTGCCCCCACCACCCCAATTGACAAGGGGCTTGGCCAGAGAGGAGAAAAAGTCTCTTCATCCTGTGAGTGGCAGCTCTTATGATTCCCAGCCTGCCTCTCTTCAACTGCTTTTGTTTTTCTTAAGCCTTCCTTGATTCCTTCTGCTCCAAGCTGACAATAGTTCTGTTTCTGTACCTCTGAACCCCCAGTGTCCCACTAAGGCTGTGGGCAGGTCACTTAGCCTCCCTGGTCTCCGTTTTCCCAAGTCTGAACTATATTCTCTTCATGGCCCTTTGCTCACACTGACATTGTTAAATGTCCCTTAAATCCCTTGAACAAAGGGTCAGCCCAAGCATGGTCCTGGCCAGATCAGCCTAGCCTGGTTGGTTAGTAGGTGCTGTTGGAGGAAACTGGCCAAAGAGCTTTCTCTCACTTCTATCCCTGTGCCCAGGGGAGAAGGGACAACACGATGGGAGCTGGGAAAAGAGGCCTGTGTGCTTGCAGAACGTCCGACCCCACCGACAGATGGGCACCTCACCTTTGCATAGGGCTTTCCCATTCCTGGAATACACATGATAGATAACCCAGCTTACCTTCCAGCAGCCTATCTAGAGATTCCTGGCCCATCAACAGGGGTGTTGTGGGGTGGCTGGCAGAGCATGTGGGCTGTGCCCAGATGGCTTTTGGGTCACCTTGTGAGGCATTCATCTGTATTGCTGCTCACGTCAGCCCTACAATAGTGATTACCAAAGCCACTGGTGAGTTCCCCTCTTTGTTCCAAAAGCTAAAGCAAAGATGGGCAATGGGATACAGAACTGAATCCTCGCTCTACCATTTGTTAACTCTGTAGCCTCAGGCAAGTGACTTAGGTTTTCTGAGCCTGGGATAATAGTACTTACCTCATAAATTCAGTGAGATAAGTAGTGGCTCTCTGTGATATGAAAAACCAATTTCCAGAAACATCTCTGATCTTTCCTGGAATGAGACATGGGTAGACACATTGGTCCTGTGCTTGGTGTTGGAGCAGCCTGAGAGTGTCTGCTCAGCTTCTGTGGACAATGACAGGCAGTTCAGGGACCACAGGCCACACTCCCTGGCACGGAGTAGGTGTTGTCATCCTTCTGGTTTCTAACAGGCAAGTCTAGGGGGGAGCAGCTGTCCCTGAGAACCCCTGCCAGGGAGGTGCCGCCCACCCTCCTGTGTCGGGGACCGGGGCTGCCTGACAAGAGATCACGGCTTGGCTAAACAATGACTGTCCTCTCTCCTCAGGTCACCACGGACATGTACCAGGTGCTGGCTGCCAACACCTACCAGCTGGAGTGCAGGGGTGTGGTCAAGGTCAAGGGGAAAGGCGAGATGATGACCTACTTCCTCAACGGTGGACCCCCACTCAGTTAGCAGCTGCCAGCCGGTGATGCCAGGCAGCCTGGCCTCCAGAGAAATGGCAATGGCTTCTTTGTGTGCCGTAGGGGGGTGCAGGTGGAAGCCTGTGCTCTAGCCCATGCGGCCGCGTCAGTGAGATTCTCCACTTTGACTCCAGAAGCAGCTTCTGCCTTTGTGGGCAGGCCGCAGCCTCTGTCCCAGGCCCCAGGGTGCCAGCGTCCTGCGAGCACCAAGCTGACCAAAGATGTTTCCTCCTTAGAAGACTCCGCTAGGCGCGACCTGAATCTCGAGTTTTCTAACGGGTGCTGCTGCGCAGGTGGAAGGGAGCTGCTGAGTACTTACGGTGTGTGCGGCAGCCCAGCGTGCAATGACAGGGCTGAAGGGGAGGCCTCGGCCGGGTGGGTGGGTTGGCGGCCCGATTCTGGCCCAGGGGAACCCAGCGGCCCCGGGGGTCCGCTTCCCTACGTGAGCCTTTAAACACCCCGACAGAGGCCATGGCCCCTCCCCCACAGAGGGGCGTGCTGGCTCTGGGGGGGCTGCAGTCTTCTCCGCAGCCCTCCTCCTCACCTACATAGGTGGACAGTGCCTCTTCGAGGGGAACAGAACACATTGCGAGGTGGAGGCGAGCAGACTCGAGGCAAGGAGGGGTGGTTCTGAGAAAAAGAAAATATTTATTAAATAAAACAACTTTCTGTGCCCTTCTTTAGACTATCCTAGTTGTATGCGTATGAGACCCACAAGCAAACAAAGATGCCACTGGGGGTTGGGGGGGTGGGCGAGGATCCCAATTTGTCTTTTTTGTATTTTTTATTTTGTATTATTGAAAACCTTGGAGATCTAACAAATATACCAAATTCTATATTTTGTAAATTATATTAGAAAACAGCTGTGCACAGCGTTTGTACTGGTGTAGATGTGTGTGTGCATTTGTGCCGTGGAACTAGTCACATGCAGGATGCCTGTTGCCCTCACTTCACTTCAGATTAGGCAGTTTTGGGTTTTCCCAGGTCCAACCAGAGCAGTGAGCGTGTCCTTTTGGGGTGCCCTACATTCAGATTAAATGGGAAGTTACATGCATACATTACCCGATTTCTCTAACATCACTTCCCCTCAGTAAAATGCAAATGGATAATAAAGCAAAAACCTGCTTTCCCATCTCAGGCTGAGCTGGAATAAAGGGAAGCAGCCTCAGCCTGCGAAAGACTGCATGGCCCCTGTCCCCTCTTCTCCCTGAGGTGCTGGCCGTTTGCTGCCTGCAGAGGCAGCCCAGGGATGGCCGCGGGCGCCCAGGCGGCACGGGGGGCGGGGGGAAGCCTTGCCTGTCTGCCTTCCTCAGTTGGCTGCCGAGCAGGCGGCTCGCCCAGGGATAATGCCTCAGATTTGGGGGTAACGTGCAGCCCTCAGGTTCAGGGAGGGTGGTACTTTGCTCTCCATCTACCGAACACACAGAGAAAAGGATAGAGCCCAGCTTCAGCATCCAAAGGGCAAAGCTAGCAGAAATTTCGTTTTGTCTGGTTTTTGTTTTTTGGGAGAGGGAAGTGAAGTATATTGGAAAAACTATTTTTTTATATCCTCTGAGGGTATAAAACTGGAAAATAATATATTATCATAGAGATCTATTCAAACAGAATCCTTGGATCCCATGCCCACATCTTTTTGTTGCTTCTCAGGGCAGAATTATTCTCATCTCCAACATGATCTTGAAGGAGGTTTGCCATGATTGTCAACTGCAAAACACCACTTTGATGCCCACCCACACCACCTCTCACTGGACACTAGCATCGGCCTCCCCCCTTTTTTTATGTATATGTGCTGCCAAAGTGAGCACCCACCTCCCCTCTCCACACACCATCTCACCCCAATTTGAACATGGCTCTGAGAAGCAAAGCTTGTGGACCTGAAACTGCCAGCTTGAGTCTGTCCACGCTTCTGCTGCTCTGTCCTTTGGGTTCTGCATTGCCCCTCTTGCACCTGTGGGGGGGCTGGCTTTCTCCATGGTGGCGTTCTCAAGTCCTCTGCCCCTTCATATTGGCCGCCAGCAGTGCTGGGTGTTAATTTTGCTTCCAACCTGAGTAACGCGGTGTGTGCGGAGTTCCTCCAGTGGTTTCCCCCAATTGGTTCCGGTCTCCTCGGCCTATCCCAGCAGTGACTGGCGACACCAGTGCTAGCTCTTCATTCCCTCCAAGGGTGTGCACTCTTTATATTCCTGCTCTTGCAAAAACAGGTATGATTATGATTTCCCATGGAAATTGAAAAGTCTATTTAAATAATTTAACTATTAAACACTTTCACTGGTAATGTGTCCTGGTCTGATTTGTGGCTTGGGCCAAGGGCCTGGTTGCAGTCTGAAGAACAGTGCACTCAGCCCTTACTGGGGCACTTGGCAGGGAGCCCCAGAGGGCAGAGACCCACCCTGAGTGGGGAATGGCACACTGCTATGGAGAGAATGCCGGCGAAGGCCTGCAGTCATTACGACAGTTGGGGAGAGAGCACTGGTGACCTTGGCGAGTTAGTCCACTGGGCCGAGGAGCAGGTTCCA
Organism: Suricata suricatta; assembly: GCF_006229205.1. NCBI lineage: Eukaryota > Metazoa > Chordata > Mammalia > Carnivora > Herpestidae > Suricata > Suricata suricatta. Next base: position 68,402,509 of record NC_043704.1, on the reverse strand, counting down.
GAGTGCAGCTGGCTGAGGAATAAGGAGAGGAGAGACACCAGCAGTGAAGGGGGACAAGGGACTGAGGATGGGGGCAGAAAAGATCCAGGGTTGAGGGGAAGAGGTTTTAAAACAAGTGAGCCCAACTTCTATGCTAAGGGAAAGAAAGTTGAAAATACAAGAACACAGATCATTGAAAGGACCCAAGTAGCCGGGAGAACAGGGAGATGCAAGCGGAGGTGTACTGACTGGAGCTGGATAGCTAATAACAAGGCTACCATTTATTGGACACCGTGTGCCAGACTCAGGGAGAAGCACCATACAAACTTTATCTCGTTTAATCCTCCTGGCCACCATATTTCACTGATGAAGAGATCCAGAGAGGCTCAGTTATTTGCCTAAACTCCTACAACTGGTAATTAGGAGACGAGATTCAAAGCAGGCCTGCCAGCTAAGCTCATACAGGTAACTTCATGCATGGCCCAGGACTCCTCTTACCTCGAGATGCAGTTCCTGCCTGCTGCACACATCAAATGTAGGGTTATATTTGGGCTCAGGAAATAAAACCAGAGGGATTTGGTCAAGTGAAAATGAAAGAGCCAGTGAAAAAGCCCTCACTGGGTTCATTTCAACAATGGCCACATGGAGACACAGCCACGGCAGTCCTGGTCATCGGCAGGCCCCCTGCTCCAATGAATTCAGCAGCATTAGCAATCCCCCTGTCCATGGTAAAGGATGCAATTGTATAGAGCTCATGTTTAACTGAGAACTTCTCAGGCTAGGGTACATCAATTATCAAAAGAAACCAAATGAAAAGGCCAAGCTTTAGGCTGACTGGACTGAGGGCAAGCCCTCAGGCAGGCCCGGGGCACCATATGCATGTGCTCGCACCCCCAGTGCACAGCAGGACAGCAAACGAATGCATCTCCTAACCTTTATGAGCCCTTCCCAGTCCCTTCTCCATTGAAATAGTTCCACAGAACGGATCTGTTTCTCCCTTATAGATTTATACTTGTGTGCAAAAGCCTATCCATACCTAGAATCTTAATTAGCAAAACTTACTAGCAAAGACACCACTGACATGTGTGGTGAGTTTTGAACCCTGCTATAACATCCACTGACAGCATGCATGCAGAAGGCAGTATATCATGGGGTACGTGGGTGGCTCAGTTGGTTAAGTATCCAGCTTCAGCCCAGGTCATGATCTCACAGTTCTGGAGTTCCGGCCCTGCATCAGGCTCTCTGCTCTCAGCAGAGTTTGCTTCAGATCCTCTGTCCTCCTCACTCTCTGCCCCTCCCCCGCTTGCTCTCTGTCAAAATAAAGAAAAAAAAAATCCACTGACAGCAAAGACCATTAAAACCAAGACCAGACTTCAGCCAACATGGTGAGGATCTGATTCATAAAAGGGGGTTAGCAATGTTCATGGGAAGGCATGGTGAAGCTTGGTACAATGAGGGAGCTGAAGCTACATATTCACCTGTTACCTTAAGACTTTCAAAACCACAAATACATTTACAGAACTTGGCCAAAGGCAGGTATCACTGAGGGTCATATAAATGATGCCCAGAGCTATAGTTTTTACATGATAAAATGTGGGCATTTTCCATAATGTTGCAAGCTGGCCATGAGTTGCTAACTAGCAGAAAGTGAGCCTCTAGAGCTTGGGAAAGATGCTGAGCCCGTATCATTGCAGGGCAGGAAAGCATCCTTGGGCACTGGGATGCACGATGCTCCAAAGTAGCCCTGAGCAGATTGTCACTGCCACCTGAACAAGAGAACAGCAGTGGCAGGGACACACACTATGAAAACTCCCAACTTTTGAATTTGTTTAAATCAAAATAACTCCTCACTGAAGAGACCAAATGCTGTATAGGTTGTGTCCAGAAGGAAGGGACTGCTGAGTCTGGTGCATGCTGGCCATGGCCAGTATCACCTAGCACAGGTGTCAGGAGAGCTGGAAGGGCTTGTGTTTTCTATGGAGGGGGAAGGGGGAGGGCACAGCAGACCAGAGAATACCATGCCCTCCACACCCTGCCTTTGGATGAACTTAGTCCAAAGTGTATAAAGAGCTTTCCCATACGTATTTTTCTCACCTGTGCTTCACCCCCAGCCCAGGAGGCAGTGGGAGAAAGGACCTGATGCCTCTCCTGAAGCTGCTCTGATCCTCAAGGAGAAAAGCTGTGGCACTTCTGTGCCCACAGGCACTTCTATCCAGCGCACTGATCTGGCTGGGTGCTGACGATCTTGCAGGGACACAGGGCCTGCCACTTCTCCAGGCTGAGAACAGATGACAAGAGGTCCGCTTACTATAGTACTATAGCTTTTGACCATTCAGATTTTCAAAAAAGCTCTTCGATGTTTGTTTTCCTGTCTTGGAACAAAAAATATAGTATTTGCTGTTTTCTTCTTGCCTATCTTCCCTTCCCACCTGCAGGGTCATTGCTTCTCCAGACAGACACCAGAACAAAGCCAAGTCAGGCCATTGGAATGACCTCCAAGGTTCCTTTCTCCTCTAGCATTCTCTGATTCTAAATATTTGTGTGACCCTGTCCGATCTTCATGTGCCAGGCCACAATATGACACAAACATAAACACAATCAAGTTAGGATTTTAAGGTTTTTAAAAACAAAGGCAGACAAATGAAATGAAAGCATCACGTCAAGGGGGATCTGTGGGAAGACCACCTTTGAACCAAAGTTGCAACAGCCTCTGCTCTGTCCTCCTCCAGACACCACATCAGTAGTAGCAGCAACAGCCATGTGCAACAGCAGTGTGGCCAGAGTCCTTTCCTACCAAGGGCCCTGATCCATGCAGCACTGAGGGCCAGGTGATCAGTCTTGGTTCACAGACCCAGAAGAAGGTCCAGATGGGATGAAGGTGAAAGGTGACAAAGAGAAGGAAGAGGATTGTCTAGGGCTGAGGGTAAAGTAGGCACCCTGTCCCAACTAGCTTGCTAGCTTTAAACCTCACCCACCAATCTGTTTCTAGTGAAGAGAATCGAGCCACCACCTCACTTGGTGAGTGCATATTCCTCCCCAAAACCCCTTGCCTACTGCTGATTTATTAGGCCTGTGAACTAAAAAATTCTAACTGAAATCCATTAGGGGCCTCATCACTTTTTCTCCCTCTCAGCCAATTTCTAATTTAGACCTGCCTGGAATCTCTGGTTTGTCAGCATCTCTATCTTCCAATTTTGCAAAAGTTGCTTCTGTGCTTTGACTTTGTCAGTTGCTAGAGTGGCATATCCTGGCTCATGTGGGATATTTTTTCTTAGGGTGAGGGGGGTAAGGGAAGGACTGCATTTTGCATCAGACTAATCCTCTAAGAGTCATGTTGCATTTGCACTTTTTAAGAATGCCTTACGCATCACATCCCCAGCACCTATATGCTGTTTCTGTATCATGGCTTGGAGGCTGCTGGCTGCATCCTGCCACCCTTGCTTCCCATCAATGCACAGACCACACCCCCCCCCCCCACACACACAGTCATGGAGGCCCCTACAGAGTGCTGGGCACTAGGGTGGCCACCATCAAGAGTACCCACTAGAACAGAGCAATCAGAGAACACAATGATGGGCCACAGAGCTAGGGCCACACTGAAACATGACATTCCCAGAGGGACCTTCCCCTTTTGACAGCATTCCAGTGCCTGGGAAACTGTGGGATCCTGGAGAGCACAGACTACCATTCCCAGACTGTGTGACAATGGACAACTGATCCTGCTCACTTACCTCAGAGGGATACTGTTAGGCTCACATGACCTGGTGTACCGAAAGCAGCTGACAAACAGCAGGCACTTGGCAAGCACGAGTCTCTCCATTCCCTTCTTCCCTTGAATGCATCCCCACTGCCTCACCCAGAAGTGTGCACATAAGAGCGTGTCAGGGCAGGCAACACGCCTGCTAGACATTTCAACAGGATCCTCCCTTAGCTGCTGATCTCTGAAAAGCTTTGTACAATGACTTATATTTAGGGGCATTTGCAATGTAAAAGACATATTACCTTGAAAGTAATCACAACACCAACAAGACAGACCACAACATGATGGGCCATGCTGTCCTTGCACTCAGTGTGCCAGGCTCTAAGTGCTTTCTCTATATGGACTCATTCAATACAGCAACACTTTGCCCAAGGTACTATTATTATCCCCATTTCACAGATGAGGAAATGGAGGCAGAGAGGTTACGCGACTTGCTGAGGTCACAATGCCAGTAGAAGGGAGAGCCAAGGACTCTGAGTCCGAGCTCATAATTAATATTCAATATTGTAAATAGTTGTGTTCTATTTTTTTTGTTGTTGTTTAGTGTTTTCAGATACAGGGACCACTTAAAGCAGAATTTCCATAAAATTACTTTGTATCAGAGAACCAATTCTGTCCTTCAATTAGAAAGAGCAAATGTTTGTAACAAATGAATCACTAGTGAAGCTTTAACATTCTACATCAAGAATCATTAGTCTTAATACAAAGATCAGACTTTGTATTAAGTATAGCTCCTTATCCTAAAATCTAAGGCTCATTTAAGTTTCACCATACCTCTTGCAGCCACATGTCCCCATGTCACTGTTGGACATACAGGAATTTTAGGAAACCACTTTACTCAGCCTTGGATATCCACACTGCAGAAGTTAGCACTGACTGATCCCTATGTTGGGTGCAGAGATTACTTATATAAAACTTTAAAAATGTGGATTACTTGGATATACATTCCAACATATATTCCTTATGTATTTCAAAATATTTCCATGTTGTCTAGCTTAATATTACACGGTGCTTAAAAGCATGCATGAGTTCTGACTATGCATGATCTGGACTGAAATCTTGGTGCCACCAAGATTGGTGGCAAGATTGAGGTCAAGTGACTTAACCTCTTAGGCCTCAGGTACTCCGTCTATGAAAAAGAAAGCTTACAGATAGGCTTTCTGTGAGGATGACACGCTTATTGTACACAGTGTCATTTCCCCTCCATGACGGCTTTGTTCTCACTGCTGCTAGAACAGTTAGAGCCTAGTGGTTGTCAGTAACATACACACGAAGGATACTCTTTCTGAGAATCTGCAGCACAGAAAAATGAACACCAACTTTTGAATCATTTAAGCCCGAATCTCAGGTTTGAATGTTATGTCTGTTTCCTCAAGTGAACATGAGATAGTGCCTCCCACCCCCAGGCTGCCATAAGGATTGACCATGTACAAGGATCTAGCCCTGGCCTGCAAAAGGTGCTAAGAATTCTTATTAGTCCCAGGCATGAGAAGAATTCAAAGTAGAAGGCCAAATACTGTTTGCAAAGTCCTTGATACCCCAGCCTCACAGAAAAGCACTGGCACTCAGTAGGCAAACAATGAAGGCAGAGCTGGGGAGGGGCCACTGGGACCAAATGGGAAACAGAATTTTTTAGTCCTGTTTCCTACTCTCAGATGGAGCCTGAATATGTTTCCGTTCAGTGACACTTGCACTGCTGTGCTGTGGGATGCAGGAAAAAAGGGCAAATATGAACAGTGGGTGAGGCGGGGCTGAAAATACTGTTTGTTACCAAGGAAACAGCAGGAACAATTCATAAGGCCATGGTACTGACTTCAGGAACTCTTTGAGAATTAAGCCTGTTCTCTCCCAGAGTTCCCTACAGCCTCCAATTGTGCTAAGACTACTTACTATAGAGTAACACTGCTAATGCAGAAGAAAACATGTACACACAGGTCAGCTGCACTCCCTGTTCACGACGAAGGAAGATACAAGCCACATGGCTTCCAACCACACAGTGCATTCAACAGTGCGTTCAGCACCCTGACTTCATCTTGTGAAATAGAGTAATCCAGAAAACTTGGCTACTCAAGGAAGATGTTACAAGAGTGGCAGCCACAGACACTGCTCTTTGAAAAGTTCACTGCTCAGATAGGAGGCTGCAATATGCCAGCATTCAACAGCAGTCTTAGAACACCGATGAAGATGATCAGACATTTCTAACTCTAACCAGTAAGACTAGAAGAGTTAAATTCTCAGCCAACACAACCTTTACATAACAAGCTCATTCATAACCCTTAGAGTTGAAGGGTTTCTTTTATTAACTTTTAAGTAGCATATTACTAAAGCCAATCAAAATGAAAAATCAGGTTTGATTTTACTACAGCATTTCCTTTGAGATGACAAAGCAGAAAAATACAAAGAAGGCTTGACCACAGACAAAGATGGCAGCCCTGAAGAACTACCTATAATTTGTGGTAAGGCTAAAGTGTTCAATTTGATCTGAGTGGTGGCTGCTTTTGAAATACAGTTGATCCTTGAACAATTTTGAGCTGTGTGGGGCCACTTAAACGTGAACTTTTTTTTAAGTAGCCTTCACGCCTAACACCGAGCCCAACACAGATCCTGAACTCACAACCCTGAGATCGAGCTGAGCTGAGATCAAGAGTTGGACGCTCAACCAACTGAGCCATGCAGGCACTCTGACATGTGGACTTTTTTTTTTTTTATAATTACAGTACTATAAATGTATTTTCTCTTTATGACCTTAAGATATTTACTATAAGAATACAGTATATAATACATATACAAAATATGCATTAATTGACTGCTTATGTTATCAGTAAGGCTTCTGGTCAGCTGTAGGCTATTAGTAGTTAAGTAGTTATACATGTATTTTTTACTGCACTGGGGAGGGTTTGTGCCCCTAACTCCTGCTTTATTCAAGGTCAAGTGCAATTTATTTGTTCTTTTACTATATACTTTATCATAGCTCTAACTTTTAAAATAAACTAAAAGTTTGTTAAAATAACATCACAAGCGCACGTGCACACACACGCATGTACACACACACACACACACATACACACACACTGCTGTATCTCTTGGAAATCCAACAGCTGGGAGTGGGGTTCCTAGTAAGACTTTGGGACTAAAGCCAAGCAACTCCCATTTTGATGAGTGGCTAAACTCAGCAGGAAGCACTTCTGTGACATGGAGGTTAAAGCTCATATGACAAATCTGGTATGTGGAGCCTTGACAAATCAGGTCTAATCCAGACATGACCTAACAGAAAAGGAGCCAGCCATTTCTCCAGAATAGATTCCACTGTGGAAAAGGCCACATTTAATACAAAATAAATGTGCTAATCCAGGGACAGCACATTAACTTTATATGCTTTATATAAAGGTTCTCCATGTCTCTAGGCATTTGTCTCAAATGGATTTTCAAGCTTTAACACATACCTATTTTTAGCTTAGGAGAATTCTTCTTTATGTGAACAAAATCCTCTTTTAACCACACCAAAACTCCTTAAATGAAAGCCTCTGAAAGACAGTACAAGTTGAGGATCAAGGCACAATCATTAATATGCAAGCAGCTAAAACCACTGAGGATTTTGTTCATTTTAGCATTTCACAGGCATGAACCTTTTTACCAGAATCCCTCAGGAAGAAGTCCTCCCTGAAGAACTGGTAGACTCTTACAGACAGAGCTAGAGCACCAAGAAACTTGTTACCCTTCTAGCCACGATTTCCAGGAAGTTCAAAAGTCAAATTTTATACTTAACAACAGCAACATGTTCACCTTCCATTTTCACTGATTCTTGTGCTTCTCCCTTTCTGTTCATAGTTACTATTGCTGTATTTGTCTTATTTTGGTATGGTGTCTCAACTGTCTTTGGGAAACAGGCTAGGTATAAATACAGACCAAAAGTGCAAGCAAATATTGTAATTACTTTTAAGACACCTTAATAAAAAAAAAAAAAGCAGTATTCCAGAGTTACCTTAATAGACACCTAGAGTTGACACTAGCAAGCCTGAGCTCATTAAGTCCTCAATTCCCTGATTTTACCAAGAACAAATCTATTCTGAGTGCAACCTTAGTTACTTCCATGAGTCCCGACTCTGGGGAGGCAGGGCCACAAGGCTAAGGGATTAGAAGTTGTATGTGCTCAACTCTGTGACCCGAGATAAGTCATTAACATCTGATTACCTCAGTTTCCTCCTTTATAACAAGAGGACAACTAATTCTCTCCTTCCAGAACAACACTCATTTTGATGAGGTAAACACAGAACTGTTCTCGGAAATTAAAGTGCAGTATTACTATCATCACATTAGAAGCCCAATAAGCTTAAAAACTTGATACCAATGGCAAAAATTTTCATTCCAAGTTCATAGTTTCTTTGGCAACAACATGATAGAGCAAAGAAGTTATAGAAACACTCAGTAATGCAGATACCAAATAACAGGGAAAAAAAGCATTTCTATACATAAAACATTATTTATACCTGTTTCATTTTTTACATTAAGATGTAAACATCCCATTATCCAAAAATAGAAAACAAAAACAAAAAACAAATAAAACAGCTGGTGAGTTTTCAAGCGTCCTTGCTGAATGATCCAAAACACCAAACACTGTAATCCAATAATTCAATATTAAGGACAACCAAATTGAACCAAACTGGTAAGAGAGCTATAAGTATCAATATACAGCAAAATCACAATTAACTAGAATGCTCCAACTTCTTGGTTAATTGGCTATTTACAAGAGAACTCCTCTTGTTTTAACAATTAGTTCAGAAAAATTTTTCTACCCTGAACCACTTCATTTTCCTGGCTCAGTAAGTAAAAAAATGCCAAACATAAATCAGGTTTATTTTGATGAGTCAGGATCATGCAGTATATCTTGGGGCAGCTCTCAGAATATATAGAATTTCTGTGTAGTTTTGTCAGAGGCAGAAAACTGAAGTGAACTGGAGTTTCCTGTTTCAAATAAATCCCTGATATTATAGGCTTATGGTCTTCCTTTTGCCTCATTCTCCTAAAAGTGGAGGGCAGCAAAAAGTTCTAGTTTAGCAAGATTTTACGGTTGCAGGCATACCACATATATAGGTTCAAGAAGACATGGTAGTTCGAGGACTTTACCCTTCCAGACTATTTCTTCTGCTTAACAAATAGGCCCAGTAACAGGAATTATATGTAATGGGCCCACTGGTTTCTGGATGTCAAATGTTAATGCCTTATGTATTCCTTGTTTGGAATCTTTTCTCTAAAAACAAAAGAAACTCACTAATGAAGGTAACTTCCAAAAACAGGAGAGTTGTAGATTTTGCTAATGGAATAAACTGTGCTTCCTAGGTTATTAATTCATAACCGCTTGAACAATCTTTATATTATTATTAAAAAGCAAACAAGTTCTCTAAGAGATTAGGTGCTGAACTCCTCAAAGCCATAAAATAATAAGAATTGCTGGGAGAAGATACCCTCTCATTCTTTTAGACAAGTTCAATGTCTCCACTGAGCAGGACCCATGTCACTGGTAGCCCACAGGAGGGCTTTAGGTGGGTGGTATACAACACAGAACAAAATAATGAATGCAGCATCACAGTGAGAATGTCATTCCCTTTACAGTCTTCTTTCATCCTTCTGATAATCCCACAGAGAGAGTTAGTCCCATTTTGGTGCTGGGTAACATCTCTCTCACTGCAACACTGAGCAGGCTTCTTGGATTCAGAGTCTTAGCAGACATTAGTATCTAGCTACAATTTAATAACATTTGTTTTAATTTTATTTTGTAGTTACCTTTTATTCATGGTAAATTGATGCCGGTGTTCCTCCTGGAGTAGAGATTAGTTTGTTTTCACAATATTTTAAAATTTAAAGATAAATATTAAGAAATAATACTATATGTAATATTTAAGTGATTGAGGTTTGGGAAACAATGGCGATAATTTAACAAACCACATTGTTAAACAGTGATTTCAAAAGAAACTACAAACATGGTCTAGAAAGGGAACATATGTCACTGTGTTTTCAATACTTGTGATGTTCTAGAGATGAGCTCATAACAGCTTTCTCATACATCAAGTGATTTCCAGAATTAAGATTCAAGCAAAAATATAAGATGAAAAGAACCAATTCCACACCATCCTAGACTTCATAAGCTCATGGTACCATAAATGTGCAAATAATCTGATTCTTAGCAAGCTGTTTTAAATATAAGCTTCGTGACCTCTTTTTATTTGGTCTATGCTCATGTCTCATAAAGGCGAACCCGGGTTGTAGAGTTCCCACTTGGTCCTCGGAGCATGTACCACATACAGGTTTTGATTGAACTCTTCAGAAGGATTCAGGACTGTTGGCCAAATCTTCCAAGGGCATCTGATGGCTCTTCCACTGTCAGGGCCCTGTAGAGAGAATCTCCTCCTCTGAATAATCATCTCAAGGCTAGTATGCAGAGTTTGCCTACTAGGTATTGCATGCTCCCAGGCATGCCATGATGACTTGAAACAAAAAGGATAGTTGGAGAAAAAGAAAGCAGAGCTTCTCAATTGTGGTGAACAGTTTCTTCATCACAGTGGCAGTTAAATATGCCCCCTCCTTTTCCCCCAGAAGCCGAGGCAATGTGTCTGAAGGATGGTGTCAGACATCATAATCAGGAGCCTTGCCCTGGGCTTGCCTTAGCCAGATCTGTAGTGTAACAAACGCTCCCACAGTCACGTGAAAGAAAAGCTGCCAGAGGTTGCGCAGTTCATAGAGATACATGTTGCACAGACAGATCAAACCAAAAGTCAAAAAAGATTTGACATTCCGCCAGCCGGTGTAGTAGACAAGTAAATAACACTGTTCAAAATATAAAATGAAAGATGATTAGGGTTACAAGAAAAGAAACATATGCTTCTACTATAAAATATTAACAGGCCAGGGAGTAAAATATGAGGGAAGTTTTCATCTACAGATAAGATAATGTAACATCTTTAAGACGTGCAGCTATGAAAGCTATATAGCTTGAAAAGAAAACGGATTTTCCCTTTGATATTTTTCATTTGTCAAAAGATACAACATTTTATATCACATGTAAAATGGAGTTACAATTGGGTAACTCCCTTGCCAACAGCCTGAACACACTCCTAAAGGGGACAGGCAACTCGGAAGGATTCTCAAGGTCTACGGGGATTCTCCGCTCATTCTCACCTCAGAAAAGTACAAAAACACTCAAACAAAACATAGCAAAATAAGCTCTTATATAACCTGAATCTGCATATTAATGAAGTCAATAAATATTTACTGACCCCCCCCCCATTAAGTGCTAAGAACTAAGCAAGGTAGAGGATCTGAGTGAACATTTGAGCTAGAATTCATTCAACAGGTGCTTATTGAGGGCCTGCTACAAGTTAGGCCTTGTTCTCTAGTTTCAAGTAACCAAATAAAGCCTTTGCTCAAATGAAGCGTACATTCTAGGGGAGAGAGAACGATTATATATGTAAATAAGATTAGATATAGGATATAAAATATCAAATAGTTATGCCTTAAAATAAAAGACTGAAAAAAGGACAGAGCATGTAATGAGTACTATTTTAGAAAACAGAGTAAGGAAAGTACTCTCCCAAACCCCAAATCCCGGTATTCGCCTTTTCCTGCTTTATTTTTCTCCACAATATAACTATAAACACACTTTAAAAATATGCTTTTGTTATCAATATTCATGAGAAGAGAGATTTTTGATTGTCTTGTTCACTCATTTATCTCCAGTGCCCAGAACAGTGCCTAGAACTTAGTAAGTGCTCAATACAAATTTGATTGAATAAACTGTTTTCTAGATGAGATCTACGATTCACAATCTGTTAAACACAGGAATTACATGTGATTACAAGTCTTAGGAAAGAAGCACAGATCTCTATGAAACTTCATCCAGGCTTCAGTATAGGAAGGACTTTAAGGACCATTGCTGCAAACAATGCACAGAGAATGTGGAAATGTTCTGTTAAATCTGTTCTTACACAAATTAGGACTTTGCTTACTTACAAAGAAGACAGCTATCCAAGCAAAATGAACTGGAAGCACTTATTTGAGTTATTTTGCACTGTGTAAAAAAAGTTGGAAAAATAATTTTTCCTTTTGAAATAATTTTAGACTTAGAGAAGAGTTGTAAAAACAGTAAGTTCTTGTATATCCTTCACCCTGTTCCCCTTAATGTGACCCTCTTGCATAACCACAGTACAGTGATCAAACCAGAAAATTATCACTGATACAATACTCTAGACTAATCTATAGACCTCACTGGAGTTTCACCAGTTGTCCCGCTAGAGCCCTTTTTCTGGTCCAGAATTCAATCCAGTATTCCCTACTGCATTCAGCTGCCCTATCTCTTCAAATCTGCTATAGCTCCTCAAGTCTTTGTTTTTCATGACCTTGACAATCTAAGGAGTATCATTTTGTAGAAAGTTATTCTGTAGAATAATTAATTTTAGCTTGCCTGACATTGTCTCAAGACTGAATTGAGGATATGCAGTTTGGCATAATTATTCTGTAGAATAATTAATTTTAGCTTGCCTGACATTGTCTCAAGACTGAATTGAGGATATGCAGTTTGGGCAAGAATACTACAAGGTGATGTGCAATATATCTTATAATTGGTGATGTTAGTTTTGACCTCTTGGTAAGGTGGGGTCTAACAGGTTTCTCCACTGTGAAGTTCCTATTTTCCTCTTTGTAATTAATACGTATATTGTGGGAAGAGAAATAGAGACATTCTCTATTCTTGGGTGAAAGATTAAGAGAATTTGACACCTACAGATGCACCCTAAAAGAATGATGTAAGGACGTTCTCTAAGCAGAAAGGAAACACTAAAAGAAGAAACCCTGGAACACTGGGAAAGCAAAAGGCAAGGTCAGCAAAAATATAGATAAACGTAATAGGTTCTCTCTCTCCTCTTGAGATTTCTAAATTGGGTTTGATGGCTGAAGTAAAAATTAATAACACTGTCTGATGTGGTTCTAAATATATGTAGAGGAAAAATATAAGACAAATTATAAATGGGGGGACAAAGGGACATAAAAGGAGATACAATTTCTATGTTTCACTTGAACTAGTAAAATGACACCACCAAAAAATTGCTAAGTATGTGTAATGTAATACCTAGAGGAACCATTTACAAGCTATACAAAGAGATAAACTCAAAACCACTACAGATAAATCAAAATGGAGTTCTACAAAAACATTCAAGTAACCCACAGGAAGGCAGGAAAAAGAAAACATTAAAATAAAAAACAAGATGGCAAACTGAAGCCCTATAATGTATTATATTAAATGTAATGGCCTAAATACAATTAAAAAACAGAGATTTGCAGAGCAGATTAAAAACAGTTTTTAATCTGTCTACCAGAAACTCACTTCAAATAATGTAGGCAAGATACAAGTAAAAAGATGGAGAGGGATATATTACATGCAAACATTAATCAAAAGAAAGCAAGAATGACTATATTACTATCAGATAAATATAAAAATATTTCAAAAAAGAAAACAGAGGGCTAGACAGGGATATATCATTATATAAAATATACATGTATATATAACTTATATATTTATATACATAACATATAATGATAAATGGATCAATCCACCAAGAAGGCAACCATCCTAAATGTGTATGAACCAAACAGAGCTACACAAATATGCAAAGCAAAACCTCATAGAACTGAAATGAGAAATATACCAATCCACAATTACAACTGAAAACTTCAATACTTCTCTCTCAATTGATAGAACTAGATAGAAAATCAGCAAGGATACAGAAAAGCTGAACACCATCAACCATCATGATCTACCTGACAATTATAAAGCAGTTACTCAGTTACAGTAAAATAGACATTCTGTTTAAGTGCCCATGGAACATATACCACGACAGACCATATTCTGAGCCACAGAACAAATTTCAACAAATTTAAAAAACTGAAATCACACAGAGTGTTTTCCAACCACAGTGGAATCAAACTAGAAATCAATAATGGGAAGAAAACTGAAAATTCTTCAAATTCTTGGAAGCAAAACACAATTCTAAATAATCCATAGGTCAAAGAGGAAGTCACAAGAAAAAAATAGTTTAAATGCAATGAATTAAATGAAAATCAAAATGCAACCTATCAACCAAATTATGGAAGAGCCCAAATATCCATTGACTGATGAAGGGATAAAGAAAATGCAATATTACTCAGCCATAAAAAAGAATGAAATAAGTCAGAAACAAACAAATGCATTTCAGTTCACTCATATTTGGAATTTAAAAAAAGAAACAGGTGAGCCCAGCAGGGGGCGGGGGAGGGTGGAGAGGGAGGAGAAAAAAGCAAACCAGGAGAAAGACTCTTACTACACAGAACAAACTTGAGGGTTCTGGAGGGGAGGTGGAGGGGAGGATGCATTAGACAGGTGATGCGTATTAAAGAGAGTACTTGTGATGCGCTCTGGGTGCTATAAACAATTAAATCACTAAATTCTACACCTGAAACGAATATTACATTCTTAATTGGAATTTAATAAAAACTTGAAAATATAAAAATAAAAAAATTTAAAACAAGAAAAAAATGCAACATACTAAAAAATGCAGGAAACACAGATAATAAAGTTCTCAAAGAGAGAAATTTATAACACTAAAAGTATATACTACAAACGAGAAAAATTCTCAAATCAATTACCTAAGCTCCCATCTCAAGAACCTAGAAAAAGAGCCACGTAAACCAAAGCAAGCTTGAAAGATGAAATAATAAAAGTCAGAGCAGAAATCAATAAAATCAAATATCAGAAAAAACCCACAAAACAAAGAGCAGGTTCTTTGAAAAGATCAATGAAATTAACAAGACTGATAGAGTAAAAGAGAAGATCCAAATTACCAACACACGCGGAATGAAAGAGACCATCACTATAGATCCTACAGACACCAGAAGGATAGTATGGAAATACTATAACCAACTCTACACACATGAATTGTGATGATGTATTATAGTTGTATAAGCTGGTACTACTAGGGGAAACCAGGTAAAAGTTATAGATCTCTCTACAACAAGTATAATGATCTCAAAATAAAAAGTTTAATAAGGCAACAAACTTTATACTCAATGTATATGTCTGCACTTACTTTATAAACAACTAACATACACACTATATGCACACACATACAAAAAGAGTGAGATACAAGAAGTGCTCAAAGTGTTAGTAAGTGGTGGCACTCAGTGTACCAGTCTTTCAACTTTCCTGGAAGGCTGGAAGTTTTCAAGGTAAAGCACTGAGGGGTAAAAAGAACAGTCTCTACTTTCTAGATCTTTTGGTATCCTATTTCAAATGTTCCCTAGCAAGATGTTGTTGAGCTCTCTGCATCCACAGCCTGGTCACCATTCAGGTCTGGTCTACAGAGGATTCAAAAACATCCTGACGGCTGCAGATGGAGCATGTTACACAGTAAAATATAATCACATGTTTACTGTGGAAAATAACAGCATTGTTATCACTCTGCTCAGCAGATGTGCAAAGCATGCAGTTTCATGTCTGTCAGTAAGAAGAAAATTGGCTTTCTGCTTTTCGTTTTCAAAGCATGAATTTGTTTAACTTCTCTCCAGTAAAAGAACATCTGAGCGACAATGCTCCCCTTAGAACTACCTTCAGCTGTTCTGAGAAACGCGGCAGAGGTGTGCGCTCCGTGAACAACAGCACTGCATGGGAGCCCCACAGACTGGAGCTCAAGTCACTAACCGGCTGTAAGAACTGATGGGACCTCACAGAAAAATGGCAATGGTAACATTAGTGTGGGACTTTCTGCAAGGATTTATTTAAGGAATGGACAAGGAATGTAAAGCGCTTATTAGCACACATAAGAGCTCCATCCATTTTGCTATTAGTAGTAGTATTTAAAATTATTCCATTAAAGCAAAATAGCCAAAAGTACATTTTACAAGAATTACTCATGAAGTTATTTTAAAGTTAACATTTACCTCATATTGTTTTAGAAAATAAAATAATGCATATAAGTCATAAAATTATAATTTTATAGCTTATAAAATTATATAAATATAGGAATTTTGCTTACAGATAGCATAAGATAGTGGAATGAATACAGAGTTTAAAATCAGAAGACCTAGAGTTAAGTCCTGACTCCAGCACTTAACTGGCTATGTGATCTCTAGATAGTGCTTAAACTGCTTCAAATTCCTCGTTTTCAAAAATGAGATAATATCCTATGTGTGATAGTAGAGATTAAAGTTTTAAAAATCTACACAAGAATATTTCATAAAATTAAAGCATTTGTGACACTAATACAAGTTTTCATATTTCCTGTATGAAATGTCATTCATTATAATTAAATCTGTCAAACGGCATAGAAAATTTTTAAATACAAATAATTCAGAAAAATTGAAGGAGCTTAAAAAATACGGCCACTTGAAACTAAAAAAAATTTTTTTTTAAAGTTTACTTATGAGAGAGAGAGTGTGAGTAGAGAAGGGACAGAGAGAGAGGTAGACAGAGGATCTGGAACAGACTCTGTGCTGACAGCAGCAAGCCCAACGCAGGGTTCGAACTCACAAATCATGAGATCATGACCTGAGCCGAAGTCAGACGCTCAACCCACTGAGCCTCTCAGGTGCCACCGAAACTAACAGCTTTAATCCATCTTTACATAAAGTCAAAGGCATATATTCAAAGTATTTCACTAGAGACTTCTACTGAGTTTTAGGTAGCCTTGTATTTTCAGTCTAGAGCTAACATTTTTTTCCAGAGAAATGTGTCGTTTATGAAAGTCAGGTCAGAAGGTCTTACTTGCTCTACCACGTCTCAGCAAAGACATTTCCAAGTTTGGGTCACTGGCATGGCTACCCTCCCTTCCCTACAAATCTCTGCTTTCTCCTTAAAGATACCAGCACCCGTCTCCTTAGTCCCAGCCGCAAAAACTCCATGCTCTTTAAGTCTCATATCTATCCTGGCTTCAAGTCCTAGCAGCCTTCCTCCTCAACATCCTTCCCCCATCCCGACCATCATTACCGGAGTTCACACTTTCAGTGCCTTCTGCCTGAAGTAACAGAATCCCCTCCCACCTAATGTCCCTTCTTCCAATTTCTCCACTCTGGCAATCCATCTTATTCCTCACTACTACATTAAATATCCGAAAATCCTGTTTTAGCTGTTCCCTGTTCAAAGACTTTCCCCAAAGCACAAAATCCTCATGCTGAAATATAAGCAGAGCCCTGATGCTGAGTAATCAATCGATCACCAAAAAAAAATCTAGAACGAGCCTTTATCACCACAGGCAGATGACACAGTGCCACTGAAACCAGGCACAGGAGAAAGCTAACATTAAGTTCACTAGGATCTAACCACATTCACAATGGAGATGCAGGTCACAAAGCTAACAGGTTCAATTAAAAGAGAGGCAAAGAGGGGCGCCTGGATGGCTCAGTTGGTTAACCATCCATGTCAGCTCAGGTCATGATCTCACGGTTCGTGGGTTCAAGCACCGCGTCAGGCTCTGTGCTAACAGCTCAGAGCCTGGAGCCTGTCTTCAGATTCTGTATCTCCTTCTCTCTCTGACCCTCCCCTGTTCGTGCTATCTCTCTCAAAAAAATAAATGAAAAACATTAAAAAAAATTTTTTTTAAAGAGAGGAAAGAATTCAGACATTATTTTTATTTAAAGTGCACAAGCAATTATTTGAATTGATACCCGAAACAAACAATAACAGGAAAGTGTTTCTTAAAAATTGAAGAGAACCTACCTGGTAAAGGCAGGCTGCTGTTCCAAGAAAAAATGCAACAATGTAATTAAAATCTTCACCATCACTCTGCAAAGACAAAATTAAAAATTACTTTTTCTGGTGGAAGCCCATTTCCAAGAGCAATTCATCAGGATAGGACACTACCATGTTTGTGCACAAATGAATGGTCAGATTCTCCCCTGTGTTATATAAAAATTCTCAAGAGTCCTAAAAGTCCCAAGGAGTGTGAGGTACAGAAAGACTAACAGTGTTCCTCTATGTCTTGGCCCATCAATTTCATCTTATCCATGTGGGAAAGGTGAAATAAAATGGAATAATTTATGCCAAGGGATTTTTTAAATGGAGCCAGAGCCCATTAAAGAGATGACCAGATGAAACCACGAACTTGGAGCTGGGCCAAACTACAAATATTCTAAGGACTCTGCCCAAACCCCTGCAATTTGCTATACAGAGAGATTTTGCTTGGGGACAGACTTAGCAACCAATTATATTAAGACAAGATTAGTTTTCTGCTGCCAACACCAAACAAAATTATTTGTAAACAGCAACAACAAAAACATTCCTTTTTGTCTTGTTTAAACCCTAGATTTTTATACCCTAAAGGGACACAATATGAATTGCCACCCAAATCTGTGCTCCCCAAGTTGCAATTCTGAGATCTCAAACAAATGTTTTTATTTCAGCTTTGCCTCTTTTCTCAATCAACCCAAGAAAAGATGAAAGCCAATGGGAAAGTTTCCACATAAGGAAAAAGTCTCTCTTCTCTCTACTGAAAAAAAAAAACATACAATAATGTACAACACCCCAGTGGCCTATAAAGTCAGTCCTGCTTACTTGGATCATTACCTGACTCAAATAAATATTGACAAACTTTACTATCTAGTAAGCATATCACTGAATTGCCCAATAAAATAATCTGACATGATTTTTTTAAAAAGCCCAACAAAACTGAAAAGTTTCTGTCCACTAGAGTGTGCTAAATCCCAATGAGAAAAGTCACACATGCTGTGCTAGAAGAACAGCCACCCCGAGGAAGAACAGAGATCCATCATGCATAGAATGAATGGAGAACTAATAGGAAACCCAAGTCTTTCTATTCTCTTTTGGTTCCTCTTAAGTAGTGTTTTTACGAAGGAAAGCATAAAGCCCAGGCAGGAGCATGAAATTTGGCCCTTATTTTAGGAAAAGGATTTTTATACAATGAAAATTTTCACAAGACATGTGAGTTTCTCTTATGACCTTGTCTTTATGAAATAATATATAAAGAAAACTCCTTTTCCACTTGCTACTGGGCAACAGAACTGACAGGAAGGCAGAGGGAGAGTGGCTGATCCTAGCGAGACGATCTTAAAATAGGAACATTAATTTGCCTGGGATGCTTAACGCCAGTTCCACCTTGGAGGCATGGCAGGTCAACATGAAACATTTCTACCTTTAATAATGCTGAGACATTAATTTGTTTTTTTCTTAATCCATTATTTTTTTAATGATCTTTTTTTCTGATTATAAAAGCGTGTGTTCATTGTACAGAATTTGGAAAACAGACTGTTACAAAGAAGAAATTCATACGGCCTGTAATATCAGAACTCTGGATTACTGCTAACCACTTCCTTTCAATCTTTCTGCACAAAAATATATTTATGTTAAAAAAGATGGAATCATACTTTTATATATTGCTTTTTAGTACTACACATTATATCATAAACTTTCCCAAGATACTAAATATTCCTCAACCACATGATTTGTAGCATTTATATAACCTTTCATTGTGGAGATATGCCATTAATTTAATGATCCTACAATTGGATATTATTTTTTCCCTCAATTTACAATTATCACTTTATAACTCTCCTAATTGCCTTTGGAACACTTACGAGCATGTTTCTGGCATCAGTCGACCTTGGTTCAAATATTTACTTACTATCTGTATGGTCTTGGACTATTTAACTTCAACTTCCTTTTTTCAAAAATAAAAGCTGTAGTGATTAAATAATATTTACAAACACATAGAACCATAATTGGCACAAAGTCCTCAAAAAACATTCACCAACTCTTCTCTCTCTCCTGAGGTTACTGTCTGCATCGTTTATCAGATAATTAGGTTACCATCTAGTAGTTTTTTTTTTTTTAATGTTTGAGAGCGAGAGAGTAAGCAACAAGTGAGTGAGGGAGGGCCAGAGAGAGAGAGGGAGACAAAATCCCAAGCAGGCTCCACGCTGTCAGGGCAGAGCCCAGGGCCAGGCTTGATCTCACAAAACCTAAGATCATGACCTGAGCTGAAATCAAGACTTGGGTCTATTAACCGACCGCCCCGGGTACCCCTTTCTAGTATTGTTTAAACCTGTAGTACACCGGTCTTATCTTCTCAAGTAGAGGCAAACTTTTCTCTTCTTTTTTAACTGATAATTAGCATATAACATTATATTAGCTTTAGGTGCACAACATAATTCTATTGTTACATACACTGCAAAATGATCACCATAGTAAATCTAGTTATCATCTGTCTCCATATAAAGTTACAAAATTTTTCCTCTTGTTTGATGAGAACTTTGTAAGATGTACTCCTAGCTATTTTCAATATACAACCCCAAATTACTGACTACAATCACCATGTTAACATTATATCTCCATGATTTACTTTATAACTGTAAGTTTGTAACTCTTGACCTCCTTCACCCATTTTGCCCACCTCACAATTCCATCACCTTAACCTTTCTTCAAGGCAGAAAATCAGTCTTACTACTTGCATGAAACTGCACATAGCAGGAATTCAACAAATTCATTCCAAGTTGAGTTGAGCTTTAAAAAAATCTTTATTTTTCCTTGCTAAAGAGATTATCTATAAACATATTCTTCCATTCATTTCTTTTTTTTAATTTTTTTTTAGTTTATTTATTATTGAGACAGAAAGAGAGCATGAGTGGGAGACACAAAATCCGAAGCAGGCTCCAAGCTCTCAGCACAGAGCCTGATGCGGGGCTTGAACCCACGAACCATGAGATCATGACCTGAGCCGAAGTCAGACACTTAACCGACAGAGCCATCTAGGTGCCCCCATATTCTTCCATTCAATAAATATTCATTAAACCCTTATGAGCGAGGCACTATATTACTAGACCTAGGATAGAAGACAAAATTAAGTCCATTTGAACTCAAGGAGCTTATTGCTTTCTAATCAAGAGGGCAGGTACACCACCCAACAATTCACACCCAAAGTGAACTAATGGGATAGATGTGTATATAGGACACAGGGGAGCCTACTTGAGACCCATCGCATTCTGCCTAGAGTAACAAAGGATCAGAAAAGGTTTGCTCAAGGAAGTAAAGCTTAATTGAAGTCTTGATTAAGAATGAACTAGTAGAAAGGTAGACAAAATAGGAAGAGAATTCCAAAGAGAATAGCACATACAGTCCTCAAGGAAGGAAAAGCCTAGGATGATTTCATATTTTCTTGTTAAGGCAACAGTTGAATAATACCATTAAATAAGGTGGGAATACAGGAGGAAAAGTAGGCTTGAGAGCAGAAAACACTGAGTTTATCTATTTTTTAATGTTTATTTACTTTTGAGAGAGAGAGAGGGAGGGAGGGAGAGAGAGAGAGGGAGAGAGGGAGGGAGGGAGAGAGAGAGAGAGAGAGAGAGAGAGAGAGAGAGAGAGAGAGAGAGAGAGAGAATGAATGAGAATGAATGAGCATGAAAGGGGCAGAGAAATGGAAACACAGAATCCGAAGCAGACTTCAGGCTCTGAGCTGTCAGCACAGAGCCTGACATGGGGCTCGAACCCACAAACTGTGAGATCATGACCCGAGCCAAAGTCAGACACTCAACCGAGTCACCCAGGAGCCCCTTACATTGAGTTTGTTTTGGACATGCTATTGGAGGTGTCCATGTGACATTCAAATAATATTTCATAGATATTTAAGTAAGCTTCAGTAAAGGGTTGGATCTAGAGATCCTAGGTTAGTCATATATTTAGATAGTTGTTAAATGAAAGGCCCATGACAATTAAGTATAACTCTTAATTATAGATTGGCTCCTAGACTGGAGAGAGAAAAAAAAAACACTATAAAGGATATTTGGTGTCAAGTGTAGAAATTTGAATATAAACTTTATAGTAGATAATACATTGATCTTAAAAATCTTTGATGTAATAAAGGTATTGTGATTATATAGGAGAATTCCTAGCCCTTAAGGCATACACACTGAATAGTTTTGGAATAAACTGTCATGATACCTACAATTTTACTTTCAAATGATTCAGGAAAGAAACAGAAGAGTAGGTAGGTATACATGTGGGTGCTAATTGTATTGTTTTTAAAATGTTTCTGTAAGCTTGAAATCTTCTAAAATAAAATGCACGGTGGAGGGGAAAAGGGGATACAAATTTTTTTAATGCTATGCAACCACTAAAATGAATGTAATAGATCTCCAAATTCTGACATTAAATGATCTCCTACATAACATTAGATGGAAAAGATGCAATTAAGTATGAAGAATATACTTAATTAACCAACTGATTCAGTTCGTTAAGCATCAGACTCTTGATTTCAGCTCAGGTCATGATCTCACAGTTTGTGAGTTTGAGCCCCACTTTGGGCTCTGTGCTGACAGTAAAGAGTGTGCTTGGGATTCTCTCTGTCTCTCTCAAACTTAAAAAAGGGGGGCATACTGCCATTTATATAGAAATACTTTGAAAATAATAATTATATAAGTAGAAATACAAATACATATGTACTAGCATATGCATATAACCTTTCTAGAAGGATAACCCAGTGGTTAATTCTGGGGAAGACAAATGGGTAAAGAATTACTTGTTGTGCCAATTGTAGGCTCTGAAATGATTGAGTTTGAAACCAGGCATGGTTACATTTTACTGTATGAGGATGTCATGTGGATGATGATGTGTATGTACATTACATTTTTTTAAAAAGGCCATCATGATAATATCCAAAGAGAAGGTGTAAAGTTAAGAATACTATAAAGCCAAGCAGAACTGGAGACCACCACTATTTAAAGGACAGGTGAAGGGAGTAGTTTACCAAATAAAGTGAGGAACAGGAAGATAAAGAAAAAATTAACAAAAGGAGAAAATTGTTTCTTGGAAATGAAGGGATAAGAGAATGTCAAGAAGAATAATGTAACATAATAAAACTACTAATAGTGATTTATTTGCTTCTACGTTTTCTAAAATATTTCTGAAATTAAAGTTACTTTTTAAAAACTTTAACATTTATTTTTATTTTTGAGAGAGAGAGAGACAGAGTACAAGTTGGGGAGGGGCAGAGAAAGAGGGAGACACAGAATCTGATGCTGACTCCAGGCTCTGAGCTGTCAGCACAGAGCCTGATGAAGGGCTCAAACCCATGGACCATGAGATCATGATATGAGCCTAAGTCAGCCACTTAACTGACTGAGCCACCCAAGTGCCCCTAAACAGTTACTTTTAAAATGAAAAACTGAACAGTATGTGAGATGAGATAGGCCATGTAAGACAAGGCCTCAAGAGTGGTTGCAATCTTCGGCAATCCGAAGGATACTAGTAAGCCTGATGGTCAGTACTTGAAAGAGATCACAATAGATTAAGAGAATGGAGGTAAGGAAGTGGGAACAACCAGTCTATTCTTTCAAAAAATTAGAAGGGAACGTACATCAAGAGGTTTTTTGTTTTGTTTTGTTTTTTTAAGGACTGTCAAGCAACAGCATGTTTGTGAGCTAAAAGAAAAGAACCAGTAGAGAAAAAGCAAATGGAATGCAGGTGAGAGAATAATGCTAGCAGCTGGGGGAAAGTGGGACAGGTTCAAGAGGGAGCACAGAAGTGTGTGTGAGGGAAGAGACAACACACGGATAAAGGCAGGAGCAGGGTGGGGCAGGGAAGGAAGGCGCAGATGTAAAGAGTTCAAACAAAACTTTTTTTTTTTTACAGTCTTGAGATTTTTTGGTTTTTTGTTTTTCTTTCACATTTCTCATGCCATGACTGGAATGGGTTCCAGCAGCTCAGGCTCCTTTCCATTGCTTCTCCCAGTGTACTTCCCTGGGTGGAGCAGGCTGGCCCTTCAGTTGAACCCAACGACCTTGCTCCTTGGCTTCTTTCTTTTCTGATCATTCTCCTTCCCACGCTTCAGGAAGCTCTCTCGGCTCTTGGAGGGCTTGATGTACTCAGTACGGACACGAATTCTCTCAGCAAGAATCTTGCAATTGTTTGCTGACGACAGCGCCAACCGCACACTGGGGTGCACTGTAGACTCTTCCAGCTTTGCCGCGGCAACGTTTGTGGGCTGGTCCCCTGATGTACATCCTGTCACCTTTCTGGGAGGTGCGCAAGTGTGTGGCCAAAGGAACAAGTCCCTGTTTTCTAGAAGGCCCAGAGAACAGATGGCGAGCACCTCTCCTCTTTCCCTTTGTGTTGGTCATTTTGGCAAATTAC
>NC_043704.1:68350841-68378512 GCF_006229205.1 Suricata suricatta | reverse complement strand
GGGTGCACTGTAGACTCTTCCAGCTTTGCCGCGGCAACGTTTGTGGGCTGGTCCCCTGATGTACATCCTGTCACCTTTCTGGGAGGTGCGCAAGTGTGTGGCCAAAGGAACAAGTCCCTGTTTTCTAGAAGGCCCAGAGAACAGATGGCGAGCACCTCTCCTCTTTCCCTTTGTGTTGGTCATTTTGGCAAATTACTGGAAGATGGTGGTTCCAGCCAAAAGGTCGAATAAAAATTTTAAAAACATCACTTTCACCTTAAGGGGAATACTAGGAAATATATTGCTTTGAAAACTAACAAATAGAGGGACACCTGGGTGACTCAGTTGGTTAAGCGTCCAGCTTCGGCTCAGGTCATGATATGGCAGCTTGTGGGTTCGAGCCCCACAGGGGCTCTGTGCTGACAGCTCAGAGCCTGGAGCCTGCTTCAGATTCTGTGTCTCGCTCTCTCTCAAAAATAAACATTAAAAAATCTAAAATCAAATGGAAAGAATATTTTTTTAAAGGTGAGGATGAAAAACACCAGATGAACATATGGGAAGATGGGAGAGAAGATGACAGGGAAACAAACCATAAGAGAATTAAAAAAAATTTTTTTAATGTTTATTTTTCAGAGGGAGAGTGCACGTGCATGCAAGAGGGGGAGAGGCAGAGAGGGAGGGAAATACAGAATTCAAAGCAGAATCCAGGCTCCAAGCTGTCAGCACAGAGCCCCATGCAGGGCTCGAATCCACAAACTGAGATCATGACCTTAGCAGAGGTCAGACGCTTAACTGACTGAGCCACCCAGGTGCCCGGAGACTCTTAACTATAAAGAACTGACAGTTGCTGGAGGGAGGTGGATGGGGATGGGCTAGATGGGTGATGGGTATAAGGAGGGCACCTGTTGTGATGAGCACTGGGTGTTGTATATAAGTGATGAATTTCTGAATTCTACTCCTGAAACCAATATTGCACTGTATGTTAACCAAAATTTAAATAACAATTTAAAAAAGTGAGAATGAAGAGAGGAGCAGAAGCTTTATATTATAACCACACAATATTTTCAGATGATACCATTAAAATTTTTGTAAGGGGCGCCTGGGTGGCTCAGTAGGTTAAGCGTCCGGCTTCAGCTCAGGTCATGATCTCACAGTTTGTGGGTTTGAGCCCCGCGTCGGTCTCTGTGCTGACAGCTAGCTCAGAGCCTGGAGCCTGCTTCCAGTTCTGTGTCTCCCTCTCTCTCTGACCCTCCCCTGCTCGCGTTGTCTCCGTCTCTCAAAAATAAATAAAAAACATAAAAAAAATTAAAAAGAAAAATAAAATGTTTGTAATAATTGGGAAATATTCACTTTTTAATCTTAAGTGTATAAAGGGGTGCAAACTTATATAATGGATATGACACACATTATGTATATGTTTGTATGCATATATATATAAAAATACAGAGAAAATTCAGAGATGATTTTTATTTTCTTTATACATTTTTCCCTCAATTCTTTAATAATGAGCATAGAATCAGGAAATATACTTTTATTTCTTTTGAAAGCAAGCACTGCATCTTAGCATAGATAGCATGCCACTAAATAAATCAAAAACTTCTGAATTTAATAGGTATTAACAAATCTAAGAGAAATAAAGAACTTAAGGAATAAAAGCAAGTTGATTACTTTTGCTTCATAGTAGCCGTTACTAACAATTTCAGAATCAGAGAGTCTCATAGAATGTTAGTACTGAAGTGGTCCTTGAAGTCTGTGTAATTTAAAATCTGCATCTTGCAAAATAGGAAAATGAGATCCAAGAAGGTAAATAACCAACCCATCCAAGGTCACTAAGTTAGTTACTGGCAGAAGGGACCCCAGTATCCTGAATTCCAGGCCAGCATTTTTACTGCTGTATCAGAATACTCCATTTTTCTCTAATGCACCACATGAAAATTACTTCTACACTGACATCAGCCTAATTAATATCACTGTCTCAGGGATGCTCCTTAAAGGAACACAGGCAATATAAAACTAATGTGATAAAAGCTTATACATTCCCAAGGTGCCAATTCACAATAAACCTATTAAGATCTCTAAACTCAGAACAAAGTTAGGAAATGAGTGAAAATAATCTAATTTACACATTACTATGAAGACCAAATCAAATTTTCCAACTTAATGTAAAACTTTGCTCATCCTCCGCCTCCCTCGTTTGAACTTACACGCTAAAGAAATGCTCCAGTGCTATATTTTAATAAATTCTTTTTTGTTACCTAAGAAGTAGTTATTCGTTAAGAAGAAACAAACTTATGCCAAATCTTCAAACAATGTTAAAAATATATAGAAATGTTGATTCATGTAAGTTCTCAAATTTAAATGTGCCTCAGGTACCAACTTACATACTAGAAGATAAATGTGGCCATTATTTTTAGCATTCAGAAAGACTAGTTAAAATTCATGGTCTTAAAAAGGTAAACTTTAATATCAATGTACTGCTCACACTCAGGAAATACACTACATATTTTCAGCCAAATCTATAAATATCCCTAAATAAATCTTTGGCTGTTAGATTAAGTATTAAAGAAATGTTGAGACTACTTAATCTGTGCACTGCCTTTCTGCCTACTCTATGACCACCATGATCTGAGTAACTCTACTACAGCTAACTTCAAAACAGGGAAGTTTTGGGGTGCCTGGGTGGCTCAGTTGGTTGAGCATCGACTTTGGCTCAGGTCATGATCTCACCGCTCATGGGTTCAAGCCCCACATCGGGCTCTGTGCTGACAGCTCAGAGCCTGGAGCCTGCTTCGGATTCTGTGTCTCCCTCTTTCTCTGCCCCTGCCATGCTCATGCTCCGTCTCTGTTTCTCAATAATAAATAAATGTTAAAAATTTTTTAAACAAAACAGGGATTTTTAAGTCCCATGTCCTAGAATTTACACTGGAGTCTACAGAGTACCCCATCTCAAAAAGATCTATTTTTACTGACCAAAAATTATCCAGATTGACTCCAGAGACTATTTCTAACACAAAATACAATGATGAATCACAGAGAAGGCTGAGAGTAGGTCTTAAGTTCAACAGCTCTAGTGAGACTAAAAAGGACCCCTGTATCCAAGTTACAAAAATAGACTCCAAGAAGGGAAAATTAAAAGCAAAAGACCTCAGGTTCCCAGCTTTGTATATATTTTATTTCTGGTTAATCTGGGCTATAAAGGATGTACTTGTTAAAATTAATCTAGTTCATATCCCTAATCCTACCCTGCTTAAAACTCAATGTATCAGTGCCCTCTGCACTCTGACATCCCATTCTCTCCTTGTTTGCCTGTTGTCCATTCCACCTTTCAGGACACAGATACATCCAACACTACACTGTGCTCCTTCATTATTCTTCTACAAGATATGGAAAAATAATTCCAAGCACCAGTCACTTTCCTCCATACTGATATAAGATCCCCAATAATTGCAACACTAGGAATCTCTACTTTTGGTCCAATTAATTTCCAAAAGCAGTGATTCAGATTTATGTGAGATCAGAATTTGCTAGAAAATCTTTTTAAATTACTTATGAGTGACAAACTACCGTGGACTGCATCCTGTTCCCTTGTTCCTTTCTGAGCATCCCTGTTTTAGAAACCTCAGTTATTGATGAATGTGTGTGGAATACGTCAGGCAGCCAGGGCAGAACAAAGATTTAAAACAGTCCTAAAAGGACTAAGTAACCAGGTGTCCACACTTTCCAGGCTACCAAAAATCCCATATGGACCAATTTAGAGTTCCTTATATTAGGTAAGAAGGAAACATTGTTTGGAATAAAGTTAGTCTAGGACAACAGTGAAAAACAAAGCATTCTGTATCAACTATTAGAAAGAAAGACACATATTAAAGATACAAGCATCCACTGAGTCCCCAAATTATAAAATCCTCTACTGATTTAATTAAAAAAAAAAAAAACTCTCTTTTACCCTACTTGTAATTTACTCCATGCTTCCTCACACTCCAGCATCACAGTCTTAAGGAACTATTATTTTTTTTTAATTTTTTGTTTATTTACTTTTGAGAGAGAGAGAGAGAGAGAGACAGAGTGAGAGTGGACGAGGGGCATAGAGAGAGGAGACACAGAATCTGAAACAGGCTCTAGGCTCTGAGCTGTCAGCACAGAGCCTGACATGGGGCTGGAACCCATAGATTGTGAGATCATGACCTGAGCTAAAGTTGGACACCTAGCCAACTGAGCCAACCAGGTGACCCTTAAGGAACTATTTAAAACAAACAACTTGAAGCTTCTAGTGAAACTGCATTCATAGAGGCAGTAAGAAACTATAAAGCCCAGGGAAAATGCTCAGACTCCTTCTAACCCCCACAAAAATAGTTGCCTTTTCTCTACTGAAATGTTACTTGAAAATCTACCTCTTAAGTTGGGTTAACAGAAGTTGTCTTTTGGGGGGCGCACCTGGGTAGCTTAGTCAGTTAAGTGTCTAACTCTAGCTTTTGGTTCAAGTCACGATTTCACAGTTTGAGATCAAGCCTCATATTGGTCTCTGTACCGACAGCGTGGAGCCTGCTTGGTATTCTCTCTCCCTCTCCCACTCTCTATCATTCACTCTCTCTCACTCTGCCCTCCCCCATACACGTGTGCACCATCTCTCTCTCTCTCTCTCTCTCTCTCTCTCTCTCTCTCTCAAAATAATACTAAAAAAGTTTTTGCCTTTTGTTCAAGTTTAAATAACAGGTGCTAATATTCATTTTTATTACTTAAAATCTGAACAAGAATGGTACAAAAAATAATGAAAGGTATATATTGTGAAGAGTCATTCCTACACTGCTTCTCATCTATCCATTTCCTACTGCATTTATAAGTTTATCATTCCAGAGTTTCCATATGCAAAGTGATGCATATTTAAAGATACTGTTATTTTCCCAGGCCATCTTTGGTGGGGAGTCCTTGGGGCTGAGCTGAGAGGGACTGGTGGGTCCAGGGCCAGAGGACCCTAGCTCTCTCAAAATGGCCACTATTCTCAGAGGGCACAAAGTTGTATATTTGACCTTAAAACATGAATCACATTCCTGAACACATTCCACTCTGGCTGGGCCCCTGACATCCCCTCCTGGCCTGTGTGAAGGAGAAGGCTCAGCTCCTTCACAAGAAGAGAAAGCCGATCTACCATCTCCTAAGAGCTGGCAGGATGCAACAAGCTGTACTTTAACTGCTAAGTAGAGGCGCACCTAATGAAAATTAAAGCCCAGACAATGCGCCTCCCTTTCTGGTCTTTAATGTTGGTGTGTATGTGTTTGTTTAATTAATAGATTTTTGTTTCTAGAACAGGTTTACAGAAAATTAAGCAGAGAGGGTACTACAAAGAGTTCCCATATAGCTGGCTCTTTCCCCTGCTCACCGTTTCCTCATTAACATCTTACTTTAATGTGGTACATTTGTTATAACTGATGGGCCAACAGTGACACATTATCATTAACTAAAGTCCACAGTTTACATTAGAGTTCACACTGTGTTCCACATTCTTTGGGTTTTGACAAATGTATAATGACACAATCACCTTTACAGTAACATACAGAATAGTTTCACTGCCCTAAAAATCCCATGTCCAACTATTCCTCCCTTCCTACCTCCCTCCAAATCCCTGGCAACCACTCACTGTTATGCCTTTCCCAGAATGTCATACAGCTGGAATCATGTATGCAGTTTTCTTAAGAGTGGCCTCTTTCATTAAGCATTATGCATTTAAGGTTTAGCTATGTCTT
This sequence comes from Suricata suricatta, assembly GCF_006229205.1. Lineage (NCBI taxonomy): Eukaryota > Metazoa > Chordata > Mammalia > Carnivora > Herpestidae > Suricata > Suricata suricatta. Next base: position 68,372,792 of record NC_043704.1, on the reverse strand, counting down.
CTTAAAATTTTTAAAAATGTTTTTATTTTATTTTTTAAAGAGAGACAGAGAGTGAATGGGAGAGGAAGATAGAAAGGAAGACACAGAATCCAAAGCAAGCTCCAGGCTCTGAGCTGTCAACAAAGAGCCTGACATGGGACTTGGACTCACGAGCCATGAGATCATGACCTGTGCCAAAGTCAGACACTTAACCGGCTGAGCCACCCAGGCACCCCAGGTTTAGCCATGTCTTTTTGTAGTTTGAGAACTTTTTTCTTTTTCTTACTGAAGAACACTCAATTGTACAGATTGTTTATTCTTTCACCTTTTGAAGAACATCTTAGTTGCTTCTGATTTTTTGAAATTATGAATAAAGAGGATATAAACATTCATGTGCAGGTTTTTTGTGACAAGAGGTTTTCTATTCATTTGGGTAAATATACACAGGAGTATGACTGCTGGATCATGCAGTAAGACTAGGCTTCATTTTGTGAGAAACAGCCCAACTGTCTTTCAAAGTGACTGCCATTTTGCACTCCCACCAGCAATGAATGAAGACTTCATATTGTTACATATGCTCACTAACATTCGGTATTGTCAGTGTGTTGGATTTTGCCATTCTGAGAGTTTAGGAGTGTCTTATTGTTTTAATTTGCAATTCTTTAGTGACATATGATGTTGAATATCTTTTCATATGCTTTTTGTCACCTAGATATCTACTTTGGTGGGGTGTCTGTTCAGTTCGTTTGCCCAATTTTTAATTGCATTGACTTTCTTGAGTTTTAAGAGTTTTTGGTTCATAGCAGCACTTTCAACAATAGCCAAGTCCTGGAAAGAGCCTAAATGTCCATCAAACTGGTGAGTGGAGCAAGATGTGGTTTATATATACAATGGAATACTACATGGCAATGAGAAAGAATGAAATTTGGTCATTTGTGGCAATGTGGATGTACCTCACTCATGCTAAATGAGATAAGTCAGGCAGAGAAGGACAGATACCATATGTTTTCACTCATAGGTCTAATAGGAGAAACTTAACAGAGGACCATGGGGAGGGCAAAGGGAAAAAGAGGGAGAGGGAGGGAGCAAATCATGAGACTCTTGAATACTGAAAACAAATTGAGGGCTGAAGTGGGGGTGAAAAGGGAAGGGAAGTGATGGACATGGAGGAGGGCACTTGTGGGGAGGAGCACAGAATGTTATATGGAAAGCAATTTGACAATAAACTATAAAATAAGATAAAATAAGACATCGAAAAAAAAGAGTTCTTTGTATGTTTTGGATACAAGCCATTTGTCAGATGTGTCCTGTTTGTGGCTTATCTTCTCATTCTCTTAATGTCCTGCATAGGACAAAACTTTTTAACTTTCATGGGTCATGCTTTGGGTGTTGTATCTTTTGGTGTTTGTATTACCAAACCCAAGGTCATCCAGGTTTTCTTCTGTTATCTCTTAAAAGTTTTGTACCTTATATTTAGGTCTGTAATCCATTTTGAGTTAACTTTCTAAATTCAAGGTATAAAAATCTGTGTCCAGACTTTTTTTTTTACATGTGAATGTCTAGCTGTTCTAATACCATCTGTTGAAAAATTATTTTCTATACTGAGTTGTTTTTGCTCCTTTGTCAAAGATCAGTTGACTGTACTTATATGGGTATGTTTCTGAGCTATTTTGTTCTACTGATCCATTTGTCTATTGTTTTGCCAATACTGCACTGTCTTAATTTTTATAGGTTAACTTTACGTCTTGAAGTTGGGTAGTATCAGTCCTTTGATTTCCTTCTCCTCAGTACTGTGTTGCCTATTCCATCTTTTGCCTGTCCATATTTGGATCACTATGTCAGTATCTACAAATTAATTTGCTGGGATTTTGATTGAGATTGTGATGAATCTATAGATCAAGTTGGGAAGAACTGACATCTTGACAAAGAGTCTTCCCACTCATGAACATGAAATGTACCTCCATTTACTTATCTCTTCTTTGGTTTCTTTTATCAGAGTTTTATATAATTTTTCTCATACAGATCTTATATATGTTTTCGCAGATTTATTCTTAAGTGCCTCATTTGGGGGGGAGGGTGCCAATATAAATGATATTTTTTTTATTTCAAATTTAAACTGTTCCTTGCTGGTATACAGGAAAGTAATTGACTTCTATATATTAACTTTGGATCCTATAACTTCCATAATCATTTATGAATTCTAGGAATTCGTCAATTCTTTGGGATTGTCTACATAGATAATCAGAACATCTGTGAATAGAGACAGTTGTACTCCTTCTTTCCCGATCTGTGTGCCTTCTATTTTCTTGTCTTATTGCATTAACTAGGTTCCCCAAAACAATGCTGAATAGGAATGGTTAGAGAGAACATTCTTGTCTTGTTTCTGATCTTAGGGAGGAAGCATCTAGCTTCTCATCAAGTATGCCGCTAGTGGTAGAGTTTCTGTAGATGTTTTTTATCAAGCTGAGGAAGCTCCCCTTTATACCAACTTTGAGATGAGATAAGGAATAAGTATTGGATTTTATCAAATGCTTTTTCTGTATCCAAAACAGAATCATATGATTTTTTGTCTTTAGCCTGTTGATGTGATGGATTACATTAACTAACTGTTGAATGCTGCACCAGCCTTGCATACCTGGAATAAATCCACTTGGCTGTGGTATATAATTCTTTTTTATATCATTGGATTCAATTTGCTAGTATCTTGTTGAGGTGTTTTCTATATTCATAATTACATTTTGGTCTGTAATGTCTTTTTTTTTTTAATGTTTTATTTATTTTGATACAGAGACAGACAGAGCATGAGAGGAGGAGGGTCAGAGAGAGAAGGAGACACAGAATCTGAAGCAGGCCCCAGGCTCTGAGCTAGCCGTCAGCACAGAGCCTGACACGGGGCTTGAACCAACCACGAACATGAGATGTGACCTGAGCCGAAGTCGGAGGCTTAACCAACTGAGCCACCCAGGCGCCCCTGTAATGTCTTTTTTAAGTGTAAACAGGCTGAGTAATCTCAGAGCTATCCGCCAGTTACATGTAAATGGTAATCCACTTAATCAGATTATTGTTCTTCTGAACCCTAAACAACTGCAATGAGGCAAAGACATTATTGGTCTGAGGGAAAAAAAAACACTTAGGCAGGCATGAGCCAGTTTTAGCAGCTCAAAAGCATGAAAAGCTGTAGTTTATATTACTTTCCTTAGCTCTGAGGTTATGAATCAGAAGAGAGAAAAGGAAAGAATCAGTCGGGGAAAATGAGGGATAAAAATGTCTGAGTGTCTGAAAGAAACTATTTTTTTAAATGCTTATTTATTTATTTTGAGAGAGCAAGAGAAAGAGGCAGAGAAAAGGAGAGAGAGAGAATCTCAAGCAGGCTCCATTGCTCAGCACCAAGTCTGACACAGGGCTCAATCCACGACTGCAACACCATGACCTGGGCCTAAATCAAGAGTAGAATGCTTAACGGACTGAGCCACCCAGGCGCCCCAAAAATTACTTTTTTAAATCGATTTTGTGAGATACAACAGCCTTGTTTGGCTTTTAACTTAAAAGTAACGAGGGTCTAAGGTCCATGTTTCACACTTATACACTGTCTTCTGAATCAGGGATGGTAAGGCTCTATCGCACAAACACTTTTCTCTACCCAGATCTATTCTCTCGCCTTACTTAGTATTTGCTACTTTCAAACAACCTGAGAATATTTGTAACCACAGAAAACCATCTGCACAATTTTTCCCAACTCTAAATACTAATTATACCATTATTTACTTAATAAATTTCATAACGTTGACATTTTATTAAAATTAATTTTTTTAAAAAGAAAATTTTAGGGGTGCCTAGGTGACTCAGGCAGTTGAGCATCTGACTTCCGCTTGGGTCACGATCTCACAATTCAAGGGTTTGAGCCCTGTGCTGGGCTTTGCACTGACAGGGGGCAGACTGCTTCAGATTCTCTGCCTCCCTATCTCTGTCCCTCTTTCCCTCCCCCTACGTCTCTCTCTGAAAAATAAACAAACATAAAAAATTTTATATATCATTAACAGATACTAGTATCTCTTACCAAGCAGAGTTATTATACATTAATATATATTAAACATACAACTCTTAAAATTAAAAACATCTATCCCTCTACCACCTAAAGTCATCTACTGTGCAACCAGTGATAAACATGCCCAATACTTTGAGAAATAGTCATCAAATCCAACCTTCTCCCTCATTTTATCAGTAATGAAACTGAGGCAGAAACTAAAGTGAACTATTCAAGGTCACAGAGCTAATCAGAAGCTGAGCAGGAGCCAACCCTCTCTCGCTTTCCTCCACAAATAAAAACGAATTCTTCACACACCTACACTACTGTTCTCTCCATTATAACAAGTTTAAAAAAAAAACGGTGGGGGGGGGAGAGAATATCTTATTTTTAACTTTTACAATCAGTGGGCTCCAAATTGCCTTTGTTTCCTTTTGGCAGGCTTTCTAATTGGCTCAAAATTGAACTCCTGCTGGAATAAAGCTGACCTAGCTAGGGAACAGGGGCAGGAACACCAAGGGACAGTAGCCAGCTGTCCTATGCCTGGAAGGGAAGAGGGGCTTTACCTGAGGGCTCAGGATATTTGAAAGAAGAATTAAAAAGTCACTAGACACTCCCCCTCCCCACTTGAGGGACAGCTTGGCTGCCTAGAACCTGTGATGTGCTCTGCTACTGGCTTCAAAGAGCTGATGACATTTGGAGAGTAGTCAGAATGGTACTGAGTTTTCCCCCCCAAAAAAAGCAATTTTAGTGGGTTTTTTAGAGCTTAATGCTGACCAAAAACAAAGAACTTATTTACATTGCAAGTGTCAAGAAAAAATCTTCAGAGAAAGTGAGTAGAAACAAAGGTAAGAAAAATTGTCCAGTCTGAAATGTGCTAAACTTTAAAAAAGGAAGTTTCAAAAACTTTATAAAAAGAGAAAAAGTATATTGATAGCCACAGTCTCTGAAGAAACTCCACTGGAAAACAGAAGAGTTGGCAATATCTGGGGGAAAAAAAAAAGTGGTTTCTGGCAGCCACCAATTAAAAATGGAAAAAAGGAGATAACAAGGTAGAAATACATAGAAGTAAGACAAAAACCTGCCCATAAATGCCCTCTTTTTTTTCCATTCCTCTCTGTCCACTCAGATCCTTCTAGGTCCCGCTCACTCCTCCTCCACAAAGTCGTCTTCTCCTATCCTCACTCATACTGACTACTCCTCTTCCAAACTCTATGCCCTTGGTAATTATTGGTGGACCGCTTTGCCTCCTCCTGATTCAACTCTAGACTCTGACACTGCAGTGCTCATGTCACACATACCTTGGTGTCCCCAGAGTACCTACAAACAGTGCCTCCTACAGAGTAAAAAATAAATAAATACATGCTGATTGAGTCAAAGAAGCCAACTAGAAATCACTGTTCTTAGAAAAAGGGGAGACTAGGGCTGGCATAAAAAAATACAGAATTTGAGCATGCAATGTAAACTGTACTAACACCCAAATCAATTCAAATCAATTAAATAACAAGTAGAATCAACAGGCACAGTCACCCCAAATTGCAAAGTTAGCACAGTACCTGCAAAAGACTTTCTATGGCATGAAAACCTCGAATTAAATTCAGAGCTCCACATAAAAGACTGAGGATAAATGCCACAATCACTGACAAAGTTGCTGGTTCCAGTCGCTGGTGAGCTGGAAAATAAAAGAAACGGTCAGAAATGATCACCACTAACTATGCAGCACCTAAACTTACGTAAAATGAACTTACTTGCTAAATTTAAATGCATCAAATATGGATTAATCTTCATAAAGTTATTTGTTAATATATTAATTATTTTTAATGCAAAATACCTGGCAACATGACAGCTTCATTGCCCTGAACTCAAGTTCAATTAAGTTCTTTTTCTCTAAATTTTTAACAAAGACATCTAACTTGCACTTGGGGTATACCATGCTAAGGAGGGCTCATAGCTGGAAGTAAATCATGCAAAAAAAAAAAAAAAAAACCTTACTGCCTAAATAGGCCTACACCTGGAAGTAGCTGCAAATATTTGCAAAGGTGACTTTGCTTGAAAAATCATTGCATACTTCCTATTTTACTGAAAATGCTTAGATAACATTTTTAAGGATGAACATAGCTTGCTTTTTTTAAAGCCAAGCTCTCCCTTATTTGGGCTCCAGGTCTAAAAATACCATGGGATGTATGTGAAAGCTCCTATATAATCACCAATCTGAACTTCACAATAGAATAGAGTCTTACGGCTATGAAGTTCATGATCTCTGAAGAGCAACTGAAGACCTGACATATGTTAAAGCACTAGCTAAAAAGGAAAGTGACCAGTTTATCTTTACAAATGCTTTCCCTTATCTGTCAGGGCTTCAGCAGGGTAAGACATTTAGTTATACCACAGTTTCCCTTTATCCTCATCATAGGCTTAACAAAATTAACAACAGAGCCTAAATGAAAATACAAAACTAAATGCACAATCATCTAGGCCTCAAAAAGGAGAAAGGACAGCAGAACTACAGTTAGATCATTTTATTTAAGTTACTGAAGTATAAAAGCCCTAACAATGAAGTTAATGAGTAGAACATTAATATAAGGAAAGGCTTAAATCTTTGCAACTCACATTTGGCCATTATAGCAGAAAAGCTTCCCTAAACATTTCACTGAAACACAAAACTCCAAATATCACAAAAAGTATTTGTTTCTCAAGTTCAGCAGAAAATGCAAATATGGGATAACATTTTCTTAAGTTTCTTCTGTGCCCAATATGATTGTTTGGTCTCTCCATCAGTTTCCTTGAGATTTTAATATGAAAACAAAAAATTCAATGTCTTTGTAAAGTATTAAGACCAACTTTTATCTCGGTAGAGAAAAAAAGTCACAATTTAAAAATCCATGCAACCTGGGGCGCCTGGGTGACTCAGTCAGTCAAACATCCTATTTCAGCTCATGTCATGATCTCGCATTCCATAAGTTCGAGCCCCACATTGGGCTTTGTGCTGACAGTTCAGAGCCTGGAGCCTGCTTTGGATGCTGTCTTCATCTCTCTTTGCCGCTCTCTCTGTCCCTCCCCCACTCTCACTCTGTGTGTGTATCTCTCTCTCTCAAAAATACACATTAAAAAAACATTTTTTAAAAATCTTGCAACCGGTCTACCAATTAGTCATGTTTTGTAGTCCCTGTCCATCTCTCTCCCCACCTTCTCAGTAGTAAGAGAAAACTGGCCCTTAATAAAAAAAGAAATCCTTAATATGGGCCTTAAGCATAAAACTACCTGACAACTGAACAGATTACATAAATCACACTTCTAAAATACACAAGATTATCTTACCAAAAAAACCCAAGTAATATGCTGTATTATAACTTAAAAATCTCAGCTGTTTCTGATTAGGTACAGTATGGCCATTCTTGAGTGGAAAATATTACCATTTTAATATGTTGATCAATATATCTAGTTAAGAAATAATATGCCTAGATAAATATTAACTTTCTAATATTTGTCTCTTGGCCTTGGAACCTCTCTTTATATTATACAATTAAATTAGTACACAATTTATTATTTACTATTAAAATTATTTCAAAATGACCAGAAATATTTTTAAAACCATGAAAACAAATGGCAAGCCTCTTAACAAGGACAAGGCATATATTATGCTGAAGGACAGGCTGGAGCTATGCCAAATCACTGTGGGAAAGAAAGTCTCAAGTAGAGATTCACCCACTCCCACCCCGCCCCCCCCAGGACCTGTGGGAATGGTTACCAAGAAAAAAATTCCAACAACATACAACATGAGGGAGATAATCCTTAAGGACAATTTCTCATGTTAACAAGCTGAACAAGATATTTAATCACATTTTAATGTATTTATTATGTAATAAGTGCTATTTTCTATTTCAGTAAACTAAATTTTAGATTACTATGCACAAATGCTTATTGCACACTTAAACTTGGCCCTATGATAGGCACTACTAGGTACAGAGTGAATTTGGAACATTAACAAATGACAGGCAGTGTAGAAAAAAAAATATGAATCCAAAGAAATGTCACCTGGTCAAGTTTTTGTTTTGTTTTTGCTATTATCATCTTCTGCTACAATGTCTTTTCTTTAATTAGTCTCCTTCAGCCCAATATGGCATTTTCATGACAAAATTAAATTTTTTATGAAGCAATGATTAATGAAGAGTTTACAAAAGTTCCTAAGGAAGAGTAAATCTCTTGGAACGAAATGCTACTGCTTATAGAGAACTGATATATTTATTCAGCAAATACTCTTTGGCACGAGTCTATATAAGATGCTGTGCTTCAGAAAATACAAGAAATGGGGGCACCTGGGTGGCTCAGTTGGTTAAGCATCCAACTCTTGATTTGCCTCAGGTCATGATCTCAAGGTTTGTGAGATCGAGTCCTGTGTCAGGCTCTGCACTGACAGTGTGGAGCTGCTTGGGATTCTCTCTTCCCCTTCCCTGCACACATTTTCTCTCTCTCCCTCACTCTCAAAATAAATAAACTTACAAAAGGATATACAAAAAATGATTTACACAATTTGCCCTCAAGATACCTCAAGTCTTCTGAAGGGAAACACATAAGCCTATGAAAGTTATAAGCATTCTAAAATAAAAGAGTTAAGGAATTCTGAAGAGGAAAGATAACCAGGAGGGAAGGTGATGATACAGGAGTGGTAAGAAAACCAGGGAAGGTCTTTAAAGACGGTTAAAACTTAGGCAGGCACAAATGGGAAGAACTGCATTCCATGCAGAGAAAAGAATGTGAGCACAGAAGTGGAACTAAGACACAAACAATATGAGCATGAAGAACTACTGCCTCTGCCAATCCTGCCAACAGTGGCTGCTCTCAATGTGCCAGGCCCAAGGGCTTATGTGCATATCTCATTTCATTCTTCTAAGAACCCACTGAAGTAGGCATTACACTTACCCCTGTTCTTCTCAGACAGGAAACTAAGCTTTAGGGAGATTAAGTAATTTGCCCAAAGTAAGTAAATGAACTGGGATTTAGATCCAGGTAGCCTGACTATACAACTCATTCTCTTAACCACTGGCCATTGCTAGTGGTTTTGTTTGGCTTAAAACGATGTTTAAGAAGAAAAGGAACAAATAAGGACAGAAAGGGAGGTTGAAGCAAATTAAAAGACGGAAATACTAGGCTAAAAGTTATGAACAAGGTAGACAATGGGAAAACACTGAAGAACAAAATACTGATATGATTAAAGCTATGCTTAAAGAATATTAATCTATTAATAGATTGTAGAGATTAAAAGGAGGAAGACAATATTTTTTCCAATGCTTTCTCACTAAGTACATATTGTCCTGCTTATCTCTCAAAATGCAGTACTTCATAAGACAGGAATGACTAACTTCTTGGTGTCTGAATTTTCTCATCTGTAAATGGAGGTTAAATAATTTGCTATAAGTCAGACAGTAAGTGTCATCTTCCCAATTAGCACCTGGGTCTATCTGTAAGACTGCAAAGCCCATGCTCTTCCTACAATTTACCTTAGGAAGTTCTTTGCGGGCGCATTGTAAAAGACTGATTGAAATGAGGGCCTAAATTAGGATAGTGACAGCAGGAATGAAGAAGACAGAGGGGAGTGATATTATAAGGGTTAAAACTAGAGATGTAGCAATTAATTAAATATGGGAAACAAAAGGGAAAAAGTTAAAGAAAATGTCAAGGTTTTATGTGTGGATGACTAGAAAAATAAGGGTGCTACCAACAAACCCACTGGAAGAAACTTAGGTTTTATAAAGAAGACATTGCGGGGTGCCTGGGTGTCTCAGTCAGTATGTGCTCAACCTCAGCTCAGGTCATGAACTCGTGGTCCTTGAGTTTGAGCCCTGCGTCAGGCTCTGTGCTGACAGCTCAGAGCCTAGAGCCTGCTTTGGATTCAGTGTCTTCCTCTCTCTCTGCCCCTCCCCTGCTCATGCTCTGTGTCAAAAATAAACATACACTAAATTTTTTAAAATTTTTTAAAGAAGAAAAAGCTTTAAAAAATGGAGACATTTTAAAGATCTCAAACTTGTAGTGATAAGAGGCATGTTTCACAAGCAAGGGAAGAACGCAACACTAGTAAAGCTGGAGAAAGAGATGAGGTCTGCATCTGAAAGGAAGGGTTGGGATGAGATTACTAAATAAAGTAGGCCAAGGGAAAATCCTTGGTAAACACTACCTTTACCAAGAGGAAGGGGAGTCAGGCAAGACAGATGTAGAAGAACAGGAGGAGGAAACGGCTTAATGAAGCCCAGGAAGAGGAGGTCACCTGGAAGAAAGATACGAATAACAATATCTGTGGACAGACCAAAGACAGTCTGAACTCAAAAAGATAATATTATTAGAATCTGATTTATAAATCAGATTCATAGGAGATGAAAGCAAAATTCAGACTGCAAGAAGTTAAATAACTGTTGATGGTAAGAGAAGGAAGCAGTAAGTGAACGCTACTGCAGCTAGAGAAAAACAGGATGACAGCTTGACAGATATACTAGGACTGAGAAATAACTATTTTTCCTCTGTAATGGGGTGGAAGAGGGATATTTTAATACATTTATAAGCGGAATGAAAAAATTCAGTGAAGAAGACCTATGTCAAGAAAGGAAAAATGATAAAAGTGAATACCAGAACAGTCATGAAGATTCAAGAAGATAGTACCATGCTAACCTTCAAACCTCATCATCATACCACAGTGCCTATGCTTTGAACCAAGGACAAAGTTCAGGGCGTACAGTTATTCAGTGAAGCCCCAAATATCCAAAGAAACAGGTTTGGAAACATATGAGAGAAGTTTCAGGTCAGTTTCACCTAAATGAGCATAATTTCTTGCTAAATTATGACTGAATGAGACTAATTTTATGGTATTAAAAACACACTATTCTTTTCATCAATGAGACCATTTTTTATCATCATCATCTGTCAAAAGCCTGCATGTCCTACAAGACCCCAGGGCCTAAAAGTGGTGCTTCCTACTTCCCTCTGTTGATCTCCTCTGGAGCATGTATCACATTTTATCTCCTACTTTACTTATTGGTGTATGTGTTCAAATTCCACTGCTAATATTTACTCAAACCAAATGAAAACAAGTCAACAAAAGATGAATGTCTATAGTAGCTTTAGAACCCCAAACTGGAAACAAGCTAATGTCCATCAGCAGGAGAATGAATAAACAGATTGTGGCAGGTGCATACAATGACTACCACTCAGCAATAAAAAGGATCAAACTACAGAGACATACAGTATGACATTGTACTAAAAGAAGCTGAACACAGGAGTCATACTATATAATTTTGTTTATATAAGGTTCTAGAACAAACAAAACTAAAAATAACTGGAGTGTAAAAAATCAGAACAATGGGTTGTCTAGAGAGGGCAGGAGATTTGGAAGAGACAGGAAGGACCTTCATGGAGAGATGGAAATGTTCTATATTGTGATGGGGTATGTATAGATTTTTTCTTATATTCTGTATTTCTGATGCTTTGATATCTTGGGGCCTTGCTGACCCTAAAGAAGGGCTTCCAGGGCTATCTAATTCCTAGAGATAGCAAACAACTTACCTACATTCCTAGAGATAGCAAACAACTTACCTACAAGAGTGCTTTTCAAAAGCAAACCCCTTAGGGCGCCTGGGTGGCTTAGTCAGTTAAGCGGCTGGCTTCGGCTCAGGTCATGATCTCACGGTTCGTGGGTTCAAGGCCCGCGTCGGGCTCCGTGCTGACAGCTAGCTCAGAGCCTGGAGGCTGCTTCAGATTCTGTGTCTCCCTCTCTCTCTGACCCTCCCCTGCTTGCACTATCTCTGTCTCTCAAAAATAAATAAAAATCAATAATAAAAAAAAAGCAAACCCCTTAATGCAAAGCCCATATTTTATCTCCTCTATGGGGCTCTCACACTCAGGGCCACTATCTCCCTGTCAAATCATCCCCTTAGTATCAGACAACTAAGGACAGCCCTATGTCCAAGAGCTTGTTGTAAGTATTGAAGCTAGTCAATCCTAAACCTGCCTCTCCAGTTCCTTCCTGGGGAAAACACAAAAGAGGCTCTTGCTCACATTTTCCTCCTAACACTTCCTAACACTTCCCCATGTGGTCCCTAGTGGTGGACAACACACCCTTCTCTTGGGATTGGTATATAACAAACTACCTTTTTGGTGGCAAATGTCTTCTGATCTGTTGGCCTTTCATATCTGAATAATAATAAAGACTATACTTTAAAACAGGGTGTGGTTTATACAAATATATCTCTGCATCTAGAGCACATGGCAAAGATTTCTACATTTTAATATGTGCTAATTTCCCTTAAAAAAAGAACTGCAGAAATATATTCTCAAGTAGATGAGTGCCGAGTGGATAGAGACACAGATGACACAAGAATAGCAAAATGTTGATACAGTTGTTACAGCTGGGTGATGAGTACAAAGGAGTTAATTATACCAATGTTTACTTTGTATATGATTAAAATTTTTCCATAATAAAGTGGTTTAAAAGAAAACAAAAAAGGTAAAAGTAGGACATGGTATTTAACATATTGACCTGTGACAGAATACATGTAGACTTCAGAAAATAATAATATAGAAAAAAATTCACACTAGACTGTGGGAAGGGCAGTCAAAAGGTCAGAAAGAGAAACAAAAAGTCAAGAAATCAAAATGCAACAGAGAAAAAGACCTGAAAAGTAACGTCTGTCAAATACTATTAACCAGATTTCAAAATAAAGTAAATAATTTTATTTAGGAAAACGACAACAACAACAACAAACAAAATAGGAAAACATACTTAAAACTCAGGGACTACAGAAAATATTATGCAGGCTTGGTCTGGATTAAGAGAAAACTTTATCTTAATATTAAAATAAGTTCTGTGAATTACTTTAATAGAAAAACTTCTCTTTCTTAAAACAATACCAAATCCCAGATTCCCCCCATTTTTCAAGTGTCTGCTGTCTGGTGATCCAGGATACCATGACAGTCTTCAAGTTCGAGTGGGAACTTACAGAAGTGAAGCAATACATGGACATTTTGACAATCGTCTCTTGGTAGGTCAACTTGGATGGACCCCTACCCCAAATTAAAAATTGATCTTCTAGATCCTGAGTGTGTACATTAATGGACAGATATTCTGGCAGTAATGCTAACTGCCAGATCTATGGAATTAAAACTACAGAAAAAGAAAGGCCAATAGAAGTCTTGGAGCTTCCCTTATCCAAATATCATCAAAATATTATTCCCTAAGTTAACTGCAGAAATTCATGTCATCCTCAAAGGCTGCTTAAAATATGCATAGATGGTGATTCCTACTACACACCCATTTAACTCCAGCTAAAGGATCCAAAATGGGAGTGTCTTAGAGGATGACAACATATTACTGTAGGTTCCAAATGCACATGCTTTTTCAGACATAGTCTCCATATGGAACAATTAATTTCATAACATTTGGCACTAATTTGCTAACACTTTTTTCTCTATCATAATTAACAGAAAATCAGAATCAATTTTGCTTTTACCTGATAGAGACGGCAGTATATTTACTATATTGTCACTAGGTTATATCAATTCTGAGCCAGAGATTAGTCTATAGCAGGAGTTGGCAGACTACGACCCACAGGCCAAACTTAACCCACCACCTATTTGTGGAAATTAAGCTTTACTTCAACACAGCCTCACCTATTCTTTTACACAATGACTATGGTTGTTTTTGTACTATACTAGTAGAGTGGAGTAGTTGCAACAGAGACCATTTAGCCTGTAAAACCTAAAATATCTGCTACCTGGTCACTTACAGAAAAAAATCTGTTGACTCTTAGACAATAACCCAACATCTTAACACCTCATAGAACATTATATTGGTCCTTAGATACCTTGGAATGATACACATATTCCAGAGTGTGGAAAATAATAACAAAATTATAGGAGCCTGTGACCACCTCTGTCAAATTCCTAGTGGTTACAGGTCTGGAGTATACTGAAAGTAAACATCAAGTTGCACCTTGCAACCCATACCATTAAGAAAGTATACACTGCTGAGTATGCCTTCCTGCTTTTTTTTTCCAGAATAATCCTTTTATTATTTATCTATCTATCTATCCATCCATCCATCCTACTTTTCAAAAGCAACATTACTAGACTTGGGGGCACTGCTCCAACATGTTCACTCAATGGGCCAACAAGGTGGAGGAGTAGGGGGATCCGTACTTCCCATGTCTCTCAAACAAAGCAGGACTGAAGCCAAAGGAATTTGAACCCCAAGAGTCTGGGAGGAAAAGTGACTGAATCTACCAGGGAGATACCAAGAAAACCTGACGGGCCATAGGTGGGTGACTGTGAACCAAAGGAGATAAAACGGGCAGCACAGGCAGAGGAGAGATCCCTTTCTGCGGAGACACAAAGGGAAGAGAAAGAGTGTCTGGGAAAACATAGGACTATCTGGGCAAGAGAAAAACCTCGGACTGGGACGAGAGGGATCCCATCTCTAACTGCAGGGCTCTCTTCAGAGTGGGGCTGGCTGCCCTGTTTCTGCTCCTGGGGAGGAGGGAAGCCACTCTGGGGTTCAGTGGTAGGTCAGGGGGTGCAGTCTACAGTAGGAGAAACTGGTCCTCTCCCTGAAGTGCTGCGGCACAGTATAAAACCAGCCAGGACCACATACTAGGCGGCATAGAGAAGCGCTTCCCCAGTGATGGGGTGCCTGGTGCAAGAGTTTAAATCCCAGCCAAGCGCTGGGGCACGGGAGTTGGCAGACAAAGATTGCCCCGTTTGTACCCTCGGTACTGTGAACACTGCTCAAACAGAGTCCACCAGTCCACAGAGAAGACTGGAGGGTCACCATTCTTCTCCCTACCACCACAAAGACGGGGCCTCAGGGATCAGTCTGCAGGGCCCACAGTGGAGGTGGGGCCTGCCTGCAGCAAACCACTCCCCTCAAAGGCGGGTAACTGCATCTTTATTAGAGGCAAAGACACTAAGGAACCAGACAGCCCGGTCCTCCAGACCAGCGCTGCTGCATAGCCTGGAATAATTCTAGGACAACTCTCATTTAGATATCCTCTTCCTTCATTTTCTCCTTCTTATATCTTCCCTCCTGTAACCTGGTCACACTGGCTGTTGGTTGGTTGAAGCAGACATATTTAATCCATTCTTGTGATATATGTTCTACACCTCCTTCTCCCCTTTCTCTCTCTCTGGAATACTCAAGCCATAGAGTTTCTCTGTCTGGGTAACTTTATCTTCATTTCTTTTTCCCCAACTCCTTCGTTATTTTCATTTCTCTCTCTCTGGATTAAGCCATTTAGTCTCTCTGCTTACTCAATATTTTTTTCTTTTTCCCCCGCCCCTGTTATTTCTCTTTTTATGTGTTCTTCCATCAGCACCTCCTCTACCCTGTTCTTTACTTGTAACGTTTTGTGTTTCTGGTGTTTTGCTTTTGGAGTATTTGTTTTTGTTTGCTTATTTGTGTGTTGTTTCCTGTTTGTCTGTTTTTCCTTTCTAGGGCTACTTCAAGGAACAAATCAAAGCACACCTGGTGGAGGGTCCAAAACATCACTACTGGTAGGGAAATAAAATAACCAAAGTCACAACAACAGAGAGCAAGTAACACTCTCCAAAAAAAACAGCTACTGAAAGGCAAGGCCCTGGACGATGTATTACACCCCTTTAATATAGTAATGCTCGCAGGTGCAAAGCACATAACAAGTTTTTAAAACTTATGAGGAACAGAAAACTACCCATAATGATGAAATGGAAGAATTCTCAAAAGAAATTCCAGGAGGCAGTGACAGCTGAAGAATTGATCAAAACAGATATAAGCAACATAACTAAAAAAGAATTTAGAATAAAAGTCACAAAATTAATCGCTGGGCTTGAAAAAAGCATAAAAGACAGTAGAGAATCTACTGTTGCAGAGATCGAGGAACTAAAAGATAGTCATGATGAATTAACAAATGCTATAAATGAGGTGCAAAGTAAAACGGAGGTGGCCACAGCAAGGATTGAAGAGGCATAGGGGAGAATAGGTAAATTAGAAGAAAAAATTATGGAAAAAGAGGAAGCTGAGAAAATGAGACATGAAAAAAATCCAGGATCACGAGGGGAGAATTAGAGAACTGGGTGATTAAATCAAACAGAACAATATCTGCATCATAGAAATTCCAGAAGAAGAGAAAGAAAGGGGCTGAAGGTGTACTCAAAAAAATCACAGCTAAGAACTTCCCCAACCTAGGGAAGGAAACATATTGAAATCCAAGAGGCACAGAGAACTCCCTTCAAACATAACCGTAATTGATCTTCTGCCTGACATATCATAGGGAAACTGGCAAACTACAAGGGTAAAGAGAGAATTCTGAAAGCAGCTAGGGATAAATGGGCCTTAACAAAGGCAGACACGTAGGGTAGCAGCAGACCTATCTACAGAAACTTGGCAAGCCAGAAAGGAATGGCAGGAAATGTTCAATGTGATGGACAGGAAAAATATGCAGCCAAGAATCCTTTTATCCAGCAAACCCGTCATTCAAAATAGAAGGAGAGATAAAGGTTTTCCCAAACAAACAAAAACTGAAGGACTTCAACAACACTAAACCAGCCTTACAAGAGATCCTAAGGGAGATTCTGTGAGTGAAATATTGCAAGGACCACCAAGTACCAGAGCCATCACTACAAGCATGAAACCTACATATAGCACAACGACTCTAAATGCCTATCTTTCAATAACACTAATGTAAATGGACTAAATGTTCCAATCAAAAGACATACAGTTATCAAAATGAATTAAAAAAAAAAAAAGAAAACCAAGACCCATCTATTTGCTGTCTTTAAGAGACCTCAAGTTAGACCTGAGGACACCTTCAGATTGAGAGTGAGGGGATGGAGAACTATCTATCATGCTTCTGGAAGTCAAAAGAAAGCTGGAGTAACCATACTTATATCAGACAAACTAGATTTTAAAATGAAGGCTGTAACAAGAGATGAAGAAGGGCATTATATAATCATTACAGGGTCTGTCCATCAGGAAGAACAATTATAAATGCCTATGCACTGAATTCAGAAGCACCCAAATATATAAAACCATCACAAACATAAGCAATCTTATTGATGAGAATGTGGGAATTGCAGGGGACTTTAATACTCCACTTACAGCAATGGACAGATCATCTAATAGAAAATCAGTAAAGAAACAATGGCCCTGAACAATACACTGGACTAGATGGACCTGACAGAGATATTTAGAACTCTACATCCCACAATAGCAGAATATACTTTCTTCTCAAGTGCACGTGGAACATTCTTCAAGACAGATCACATACAGGGTGACAAAACAGCCCTCAATAAATATAAAAGAATTGAGTTCGTACCATGCACACTTTCATATCACAATGTTATGGAACTTAAAATCAACCACAGGAAAAAGTCTGGAAAACATCCAGAAGCATGGGGGTTAAAGAACATCCTATTAAAGAATGAATGGATCCAGCAAACAATTAGAGAAAAAATTTAAAAATATATGGAAACAAGTGAAAATGAAAAGTACAACAATCCAAACCCTTTGGGAGGCAGCAAAAGCAGTCCTAACAGGAAAATACATTACAATCCAGGTCTGTCTCAAGAAACAAGAAAAATCCCAAATACAAAATCTAATAGCACACCTAAAGTAACTAAAAGCAGAACAGCAAAGATAACCTAGACCCAGCAGAAAAGAAATAATAAAGATCAAAGCAGAAATAAATATAGAATCCAAGGAAAAAAAAACCAGTAGAACACATCAATGAAACCAAAAGTTGGTTTTTTGAAAAAATAAACAAAATTGATAAACCTCTAGCCAGGCTTCTCAAAAAGAAAAGAGAGAGGACCCAAATAGATAAAATCACAAATGAAAATGGATTTATTACAACCAGTCCCTCAGAAATACAAGCAATTATCTGGGTATACTATGAAAAATTGTATGCCAACATACTGGACAACCTGGAAGACATGGACAAATTCCTAAACACCCATACACTACCAAAACAGAAACAAGAAGAAATGGAAAATTTGAACAGACCCATAACTCATGAAGAAATTGAATCAGTTATAAAAATCTCTCAACAAATAAGAGTCCTGGACCAGAAGGCTTTTCTGGGGAATTCTACCAGACATTTAAAGCAGAGTTAATACCTATCCTTCTCAAGCTTTTCCAAAAAATAGAAATGCAAGGAAAACTTCTGGACTCATTCTATGAAGTCAGCATTACTTTGATTCCCAAACCAGACAGAGACCCAGCAAAAAAGTGAGAGCTACAGGCAAATATCCCTAATGAATATGGATGCAAAAATTCTCAACAAGATATTAGCAAATCAAATTCAACAGCATATAAAAAGAACTTTTCACCATGATCAAGTGGGATTCATTCCTGGGTTGCAGGGCTGGTTCAATATTTGCAAATCCATCAATGTGATCCATCACATTAACAAAAGGATAAGAACCATATGGTCCTGTCAATAGATGCAGAAAAAGCATCTGACAAAACATAGCATCCTTTCTTA
Organism: Suricata suricatta; assembly: GCF_006229205.1. Taxonomy (NCBI): domain Eukaryota; kingdom Metazoa; phylum Chordata; class Mammalia; order Carnivora; family Herpestidae; genus Suricata; species Suricata suricatta. Next base: position 68,354,291 of record NC_043704.1, on the reverse strand, counting down.
ATAAAAACCCTCAAGAAAGTTGAGATAGAAGGAACATACTTAAACATCACAAAAGTCATTTATGAAAAGCCCAATGGGCAATATCATCCTCAATGGGCAAAAACTGAGAGCTTTCCCCCTGAGATCAGGAACACGGCAGGGACGTCACTCTCACCACTGTTGTTTAATGTAGTGTTAGAAGTCCTAGCTTCAGCAATCAGACAACACGGAAATAAAAGGCATCAAAATTGGCAAAGAAGAAGTCAAACTTTCACGTTTTGCAGATGACATGACACACTACGTGGAAAACCCCCCAGCCTCCACTAAAAGTCTGCTAGAACTAATCCATGAATTCAGCAAAGTTGCAGGGTACAAAATCAATGTACAGAAATCAGCTGCATTTTTATACACCAATAATGAAGCAACAGAAAGAGAAATCCGGAAACTGATCCCACTAACAATTGCACCAAGAAACATAAAATACCTAGGAATAAACCTAACCAAAGAGGTAAAAGATCTGTATCCTGAAAACTATAGAAAGCTTATGAAGGAAACTGAAGATGACACAAAGAAATGGAAAAACATTCCATGCTCATGGATTGGAAGAATAAATATTGTAAAAAGGTCATTACTACTTAAAGTAATCAACACATTCAATGCAATCCCAATCAAAGTTGCACCAGCATTCTTCTCAAAGCTAGAACAAACAATCCTAAAATTTGTATGGAACCACAACAGACCCCAAATAGCCAAAGTAACATTGAAGAAGAAAACCAAAGCAGGAGGCATCACAATCCCAGGCTTTGGCCTGTAATACAAAGCTGTCATCATCAAGACAATATGGTACTGGCACAAAAATAGACACAAAGACCAATGGAAAAGAGAACCCAGAACTGGGCCCACATACGTATGCCCAACTAATCTCTGACAAAGCAGGGAAGAGTATCCAATGGAAAAAAGACAGCCTCTTTAACAAACTGTGCTGGGAGAACTGGACAGAAACATGCAGAAGAATGAAACTAGACCACTCTCTTACCCCACACACAAAAATAAACTCAAAATGGATGAAGGACCTGAATGTGAGACAGGAAACCATCAAAACCTGAAGGAGAAAGCAAGAAACAACCTCTGTGACCCAACCTCTTTCTCTTTCTGTTGCTTCATTTGCAGCAATTTCTTACTCAACACATCTCCAAAGGCAAGGGAATTAAAAGCAAAAATGAACTACTGGGACCTCATCAAAACCAAAAGCTTCTCCACGGCAAAGGAAACAATCAACAAAACTAAAAGGCAACTGATGGTATGAGAAAAGATAGTTGCAAATGACATATGGGATAAAGGGTTAGTAGCCAAAATTTATAAAGAACTCACCAAACTCCACACCTGAAAAGCAAATAATCCAGTGAAGAAATGGGCAGAAGACATGAATAGACACCTTTCCAAAGAAGACATCCAGATAGCCAACAGACACATGAACTGATGCTCAATGTCACTCATTATCAAGGAAATACAAATCAAAGCCACAATGAGATATCACCTCACACTGGTTAGAGTAGCTAAAATGAACAAATCACAAGACTAGAGATGCTGGCGAGGATGATGAGAAATGGGAACCCTCTTGCACTGTTGGTGGGAATGCAAACTGGTACAGCTACTCTGGAAAACAGTATGGAGGATCCTCAAAAAATTAAAAATAGAACTTCCCTATGACCCAGCAATAGCACTGCTGGGAATTTACTCAAGAGATACAGGAGTGCTCATGCATAGGGGCACATGTACCCCAATGTTCACAGCAGCACTTTCAGTAATAGCCAAATTATGGAAAGAGCCTAAATGTCCATCAACTCATGAATAGATCAAGAAGATGTGGTTTATATGTACCATGGAATACAACTTAGCAATGAGAAGGAATGAAATCTGGCCATTTGTCATAATGTGGATGGAACTAGAGAGTACTATGTTAAGTGAAATAAGTCAGGCAGAGAAAGAAAGATACCATATGTTTTCACTCATATGTGGATCTTGAGAAACTTAACAGAAGACCATGAGGAAGGGGGAGGGGATAAAAGTTACAGAGAGGGAGGGAGGCAAACCATAGGAGACTCTCAGATACAGAGAACACACTGAGGGTTGATGGGGGGCAAGGGAGGAGGGAATGCTGGCGAGGATGATGAGAAATGGGTGATGGGGACTGAGGAGGGCCCTTGTTGGGATGAGTACTGGGTGTTGTATGGAGACAATAAATTATATTTTTAAAAAATGGCTGAGGAGAGCCAAAGCAACAGAAAGATTGAGACTGCATTACAGGACACTGTGCCACTCAGTCCTTAGGCCTCATGTCATCTAATGGTGTACAAAATATCAAAAGATAGAGACAATGTTTTAGTTCTGTAGCTAATTTGGAAAGGATCATCAAAGAGGTTCCTAGGTTTTTAAGCAATGGCATGACCCTTAGGCAAAACAAAGCAAAACAAAACAAAACAAAACAAACTTTTCATTTTGAGAAGTAATTCCCAGCTTAAATCTTAGTGGCCCTACCATGAAATATCAGGTATATTCTATAAACCCTAAAGCAACTGTAAAAACAAATGAAACAAAGAGGTATAAGTCAATACAGAACAGAAAATGTATCAAAAAATAATATAAATGAAGAAAGAAAAAAGATAAAGATGACCAAAATCAGACAGGATAAAAAGAAAATAGCCAAGATGGTAGGTTTAAACACAACCACATCAATAATCACATTACTAAAATCATCATCATCATCATCACATTAAATGTAAGTGGTCTAAACACCTAAAAAAAAAAAAAAAGCAGATATTGTCAAATTGGATTTTTTTCCCAAGACATCCAACCAAATAATACCTGCAAGAAATCAGTGTAAATAGAAAGACACAGAGGTTAAAAGAAAAAGAATAGAAAAAGATGATTCCAACACTACTTAAATAAAGACGTTAGAACGGCCATATTAATTTAAAAAAATAGACTGCAGAACTAAGAATATTACTAGGTATAAAAGTCATTTCAAACTGACAAAGGAGTCTATGCACCAAAAGAACAATCCTAAATATTTAATAAGCCTTAAAATATATAAAATAAAAACTGACAGGCTTAAAAGGAGAAAGATATAAATGCACAAATCTAGTCAGACATTTCAAAACAAACATTTTCAGTAATTGAGAGAAGTAGAGAGAAAATCAGAAAGCATACAAAAGATCTGAACAGTATCAAACAACTTGATCTCTATGACACTTATAGAACACTCCACCTTACAATTATACACATTCTTTTCAACATATAACATAGAAAAATGGCCAAGACACAACGTAAACTGGTGCAGCCGCTCTGGAAAACAATATGGAGGTTCCTCAAAAAACTATCCATAGACTCCCTTATGACCCAGCAATAGCACTGCTAGGGATTTACCCAACGGATACAGAAGTGCTGATGCATAGGAGCACATGTACCCCA
>NC_043704.1:68301907-68350741 GCF_006229205.1 Suricata suricatta | reverse complement strand
AGAGTTGGGGAGAGAGAGGGATGCAAAACTTGAAAAACTACTGAATACTGAAAACAAACTGAGGGTTGAAGGGGAAGGAGGGGGGAAAAGAGGTGGTGGTGATGGAGGAGGGCACTTACGGGGAAGAGCACTGGGTGTTGTATGGAAACCAATTTGACAATAAACTATTTTTAAAAAATGGCCAAGACAGAACACATTCTGAAGGAGCAAAATAAGTCTCAATAAATTAAAGGGATTAAAATCATACAAAATTTGTTATGTGATCACAATGAAGTTAGAAATTAAGAAATGAAAGATATCTGAAAAAGCTCTAAATACTTAAAATTAATAACACTTTCCTAAATAACCCATGGATCATAAAAGAAATAAAAAGAAATAAAAAATCATTTTCAACAGAATGAAAATGAAAATACAATATATTAAAATTTATGACTATAGCTAAAACAATATTTAGAGGGAACAGTAACTACTAAATGCCTCTTAGAAAAGAAATATCTCCAATAAAAAATAACCTCAACTTTCTAAAAAATAACCTCAATTTCTACCTTAAGAACCTAGAAACAGAAGAGCAAATTAAACCCTAAGTAGGCAGAAGATAGGAAGTAATAAAGATCAGATTAAAAATCAATGAAATAGAGTCAATGAAACCAAAAGGTGATGTTTTAAGAACATCAAAAATGCTAAACTCTAATACAAATGATTAGAAGAAAAATGCAAGAGACAAGATTTCCAACATCATCAACAAGAATGGTTATATCACTACAGTTCTACAGACATTACAGGAATAAGAGAATATTAAGTTTATGCCAAAGAGTTGGCATGATGAGATGGGCAGATTCCTTCAAAGAAACAAACTACTAAAACTCACTTAAGGAGAAACAAATAACTTGAATAATCCTACATCCATCAAAAAAAAAAAAATTGGCTTGTAGTTAAAAACCTTCCCACAAAGAAAACCAGAGGCTCAAAAGGCGTCTTTATATATAATGAACAAAGAAGAAGAAATAAAAATTCTACAGAAACCTTTCCCAAAAAATTGAAGAGGGAATATCTCTCACTTTACTCTGAGGTCAATTTTATCCTGATAGCAAAACTAGACAATTACAAAAAAGGAAAACCATAAACCAATTCCCTCATGAAAATATAGGTAAAATATCTTAGCAAACTGTGGCACCAAAATATCTTAATAAAATTTTAGGAAATTGAGGAGCACCTGGGTGGCTGAGTCGGTTAAGCCCCTGACTCTTGGTTTCAGCTCAGGTCCTGATCTCACAGTTTGTGGATTCAAGGTCCATGTGGGGCTCTGATCACACAGTGCAGAGCCTGCTTGGGATTCTCTCTCTTCCTCTCTTTGCCCCTCCCCAGTTGCTCATTCTCTCTCTCTCTCTCTCTCTCTCTCTCTCAAAATAAACTCAAAAAATTTTAGCAAATTGAATCTGACAATATATAAAAATGATAATATATCATGATCAAGTGGGGTTTATCACAAAAATGCAAGGTTGGTCCAACATTTGAAAAGCAACCAATATAATTTGCCACATAAAGACTTTAAAAAGAAAGATTATATAACCATTTCATAAATGTAGACAAAGCATTTGACAGAATACAACTTCCATTTCTGATATAAACCACTAATCAAACTGGGAATATAAGGGAATTTTCTCAACCTGATAAAAAAGCATTTATATAAATTGATAAGATCAGAAACACTGAAAGGATATCCACTCTTGCCCCTTCATAGTTTTAGTATATTTTTGTCAAGCACAGAATTCCACATTTGCAGTTATTTTTATTCTTTAGAAGGTATTATTAAGTTGTCCTCTGGCTTCCATGACCCTGTGTGTGTGTGTGTGTGTGTGTGTGTGTGTGTGTGTGTAACAGTTCATGTTAATGCAGCCTAATCTCTCCAAGTGCCTGGTTATTTATGCCTGGTTACTTCACTGTTTACCAAACATTCTATTTTCAAAATACTGTTATAGATATAATTTGAAGCTTATGTGACTATTCTAGGAAAGGTATCTGTTTGCTTCTGCCAGGATCTTTGGAGCACATCACTGTGGAATCTGCTAAATCCAATTTTGAAGATCAGTATGATTCAAAACTAAACATCAGTCCTGATTTAATAAAAAAACCTGTCTACTTCATCCACCTGTCTACCCATATTCCTAGAGTGCTGACATCCAACGTCCAAATCAAAAGTTTGAGGGTTGCTCGTGAGGTTCATCAGCTTGGTGGGCCCTGCTGTTTAATCCCTGTCTCCCTAGTCTTAGGTGGCTGTCAGCTGTTCCTCTAGAGTTGGTAAAAGTAGCTCCAAACATTAAGCTCATCCTCCTTGGGCCTCCACCTTCTTCTGTATCCCAGTAATTCTTAGTAATCTTGTTGTATCTCCAAAGACTTCAGGAAGATTGTATTTTAAATTAAATTCTGTATCTTACTAGACCAACCATATTATATAGGACATAAACATTCCACTCAGCTTTCCTACATATATTCTGTAGAACTATTGGTCTGAATTCACTCCATCATGACTGGAAGTGTAAGTCTTCAAAGTAGTAACTCTCTAGTTTGCTACAGATTTTAAAAATTGAAATATAATCTGAATACAATAAAATTCACCCTTTAGCAGTATATAATCCAGAAGTTTTTAGTAATTTACAGAATTGCGCAATCATTATCTAATTCCACAATACTCATCACTCCAAAAAGAAATCTAACCATTAGTAGTAACTGCCTATTTTCCTGTACTCCTCCCAGCTCTTGTCAACCACTAAGTTACTTTCTGTCTCTATGGATTTGTCTATTCTGGGCATTTTGTATAAATAAAACTATAATATGTGGCCTTTTGTATCTGGCTTCTTTCACTTAGCATAATGTTTTTAAGGTTCATCCATGTTGTACCATGCATCAATACTTTATTCCTTTTTTACTCCGTAATATTCTGTTGCATGCTTATGTCATATTTTGTTTATTCATTCATCAGCTGATAGATGTTTAGATATGTCAACTTTTTGGGTGCTATGAATAATAGTGCTATAAATATTCATGTACACATTTTTATCTAGACTTATATTTTCAACTCTCTGGGGTCTATACCTGTGAGGTCATGTGATAATTCTATGTTTACCTTTTTGAAGAACTTCCGAACTATTTTCCAAAGCAGCTCACCATCTCACAATCCTACTAGCAATATAGGAGAGTTGCAGTTTCTCCACATCCTTGCTAACGCTTGTTACTACTTTTTTAAAGTATAGCCATCCTAGTGAGTGTGAATTGGTATCTCTTTTCATTTTAATTTGTATTGCACTATGACTAATAATGTTGAGCATCTTTTCATGTATTAATTAGCCAGTTGCACTTTTTATTTGTAGAAATATCTATCCAAATCCTTTTCTCATTTTAAAATTGGACTGTTATCTTTTTATTGTTGTGTTAAATATTCTGGACACAAATCCCTTAGAAGATACATGATTTGAATGTGAAATGTCTTTTCAATTTATTGACAGTGTCTTTTGAAGAAAAAAAATTTTAACTTTGATGAAGTCCACCTTACTTTTTTCTTTTTTCATCATACTTTTGGTGTCAAATCTAAAAAAAAAATTGCCTAATACAAAGTCACAAAAATTTACTTCTATATTTTCTTCTAATAGGTTTATAGTTCTAGCTGTTCAGGTCTTTGATCCATTATCAGTTAGTTTTTATATATTTTGTGAGGCAGGGGTCCAACTTCATTCTTTTAGATGTGGACATCCACTTGTCCCAGCATCAACTGTTGAAAAGTATATTCTTCATCACTGTCCTGGCATTCTTGTTAAAAATTAATTGACCATAAAGTAAGGGTTTATTTCTGTATTTTGTTGTCCTTAAACCAGAACTTCATAGTCTTGATTACCTAGCTTGATAGTATGTTTGGAAGTGTGAATCTTTCAATTTTGTTCTTTTTTGAGCTTATTTTGACTATTTTTTGGTCCCTTGTATTTCCAAGTGAATTTTAGGATCAGCTTGTCAATTTCTACCAAAAGATAGCTAAAATTTTCAGAGATTTCACTGAATCTATAAATAACTGGAGAGGTACAGCCATTTTTAACAATATTGTCTTCTAAGCAATGAACATGGACCTCTTTCCATTAACTTAGGTTTTCTTTAATTTCTATGTTTTGTAGTTTTATTGTAAGGGATTTTCTTTCTTTTAAATTGCAAACAATGGGGCACCTGGGTGGCTCAGTCGGTTAAGCCTTCAACTTCGGCTCAGGTCAGATCTCACGTTCGTGGGTTCGAGTCCCGCGTCAGGCTCTGTGCTGACAGCTAGCTCAGAGCCTGGAGCTTGCTTCTGGTTCTGTGTCTCCTTCTCTCTCTGCCCCTCCCCCTCTCATGCTCTGTCTCTATCAAAAATAAATAAAACATTTAAAAAATAAAAAAAATAAATTGCAAACAATAGAAAGTATAATCTGTCTTGTTTCATCCAGGAATTGCTTAGATTTTCTTAATTTCATTTTCAGATTATTCATTAGTAGTATACAGAATACAGCTTATTTTTGCATACTGATCTTGTATCCTGCAATCATGCTAAAATCACTGGTTTTAAGAGTTTCTCAGTGGCTTCTTTAGGACTTTTTATATTCAAGATGTCATATATGAAGGGTTATTTTAGTTCTCCCTTTGCAATCAAGTATTTTTTCCCCTTTTCCTTCCTTAACTGCCCTGTCTAGGACCTCCAGTAGCATGTTGAATAGAAGACATCCTTATCTTGTTCCTGATCTTAGGAGAAAGCATCAGTCTTTCACCATTAAGTGTGAGTTTAGCTGTGGGTTTTTTGTAGATGCCTTTTATCAGGTTGAAGCACTTTCTTTCTATTCCTAGTTTGTTGAGTATTTTTAATAATGAAAGGCTGTTGCATTTTGTCAAATGCTTTTTCTTAATCTACTAAGATGATCATGTGCTTTTGCTTTTTATTCTATTACTACTGTACATTACAGTAATTGATTTTCAGATGTTAAACCAACCTTTCAATGCTGGATTAATCCAACTTAGTCATGGTATATAGTCATTTTTATATATTGCTGGATTTGGTTTGCTAGCATTTTATTGAGGACTGCTGTCCATATCCATAAGAGATATTAGTCTGTAGTTTTCTTCTCTTGTAATATTTTTATCTGGTTTTGGATTAGGATAATATAGGCCTCACAGAATGGGTTGAAAAGTATTCCTGCTCTATTTTTTGGAAAAGTTTGTAAAGAATTGGTTAATTATTACACTGTTTGGTAAAAAGCTCCAGTGAAGCCATTTCAGCCTACGGTTTTCTTTGTCAGTAATTTCTTATTACTAATTTAATCCCTATTCTTGTTAAATTACTCAGATTATTTCTTCTTGAGTTTCAGTAGTGTATTTCTAGAAATATGTCCATTTAATCAAAGTTCTCCAATTTACTGGCATATAGCTGTTCACAATGTTCCTTTAAAATCCTTTATAAGATTAATAGAAATGTCCTTTTTCATTTCTAATTTCAGCAATTTCTTTTTTCTTGGTCAGTCTAGCTAAAAGTTTGTTAATTTTGTTAATCATTTCAAAGTACCAGTTTTTGGTTTTATTGATTCTTCCTATTCTCTTTCCTATTTCATTTTCATTTCTGCTCCAATCTTTATTATTTCCTTCCTCCCCTTTCTTTTAGGTTTAATTTGCTTTTCTTTTTTCCAGTATCTTTAGGCAGAGATGGTTAAAGTATTCATTTGAGATAGTCCTTTTTAAAAATACAGGTATTGATAGCTACAAAATTTCCTCTAAGTACAACTTTATGCTGCATTACTTTAATTTCTTTTATGATTTTCACTATTTTTTGAGTGATTTGTGGCTATATTAGTACTTATCATATACATCTTATCAGAAACAGCTTCATATTTATACTAACTTAATTTCAATGAGTTATATAACATCCCCTTTCTTCTCTTTTTGTGGTATTGTGACATATATATTATAAACATTACAAACCCAAAAATACATTGTTATGGTTATTACTTTACATAATTTTATGTCTTTCAAAGAATTGAGGACAGTAATTATATTTTTATAAGTTTTACTAATATGAATTATTATCACTTATGGCTTTCTTCATTTGTTCCTGTGGATTCAAATTATCATCTGGAGTCATTTCCTTAGCCTAATGCAACTCTGCTCTCATCCACCTCCTCTGTGCTGTTATGAAAAATATGTTTCTGTAGGTTACAGGCTCGATAATGTATTAAATACAGTTTTAAATGATTGCTTTTTAAATACAGTTTTAAATGATTGCTTTTTATATCAGTCAACAAAAAAGAAAAATAACTGTCTTTCTTAATTACCTTTACTCTTGCCCCTTGATATATTTTTTTGTTTTGGTGTAGATTTATATTATTGTCTAGATCATCTGCTTTCAGCCTGAAGAACTTCCTTCAGTATTTCTTGTGATTATGCCAGCAAAAAGTCTCTCAGCTTCTGCTTATGTGCAAATGTCCTCATCTCACCTTATTTATGAAAGATGGCTTTGCTGGCTGGGGTGCCTGGGTGCCTCAGTCAGTTGAGCGTCTAACTTGATCTTAGCTCAGATCATGATTTCACAGTTCGTGAGACTGAGCCCTGGGTCGGGTTCTGTGCTAACAGTATGGAGCTTGCTTGGGATTCTCTCTCACCCTCTCTCTGTGCCCCTCCCTTGCTCACACATGTGCACTCTCTCTCAAAAACAATAAATAAACAACAAAAGACAGTTTTGCTATCTATAGGATTCTTGACTGATAGGGGTTTTTTTTCTCTTTGAGTATTTTGAACATTTGTCCCATGACTTTCTGATCTCCACTGTTTCTGTTGAGAAGTCAGGGGTTCCTTGTAAGTGACAAGTTGTTTTTCTCTTGCTGCTTTCAAGATCTCTGTCTTGGTCTTGCAGCATTTTTTTTTTTTTTTGAGAGACAAAGAGAGAGAGGGAGGGAAAGGATGAGCAGAGGAGAGGGACAGAGAGAGAGAGAGAGAGAGAGAGAGAGGGAGGGAGGGAGGGAGGGAGGGAGGGAGAGAGGGAGAGAGGGAGAGAGGGAGGGAGAGAGAGAGAGAGAGAGAGAGAGAGTCTTAAGCATGCTCCAGGTTAAGCGTGGAGGCGGGCTTGATCTCACAACCATGAGATCATGACCCAAATTGAAATCAAGAGTCAGACGCTTAACCAACTGAGCCACCCAGGTGCTCTGGTCTTTCAGCATTTTTAATATAATTTATCTGTTTGTGGATTTCTTGCATGGTTATGGGGAACTCATTGAACTTCCTGGAGGAGCATGTTTTTGAGTAAATTTGGAAACTTTTTAGCCATTATTTCTTCAAATACTGTTTTTGCGCTCCTCTCCTTCTGGTTCTCCCATCATGCATATGTTGGTATGCTGTGCTCCACATTTTCCTGAGGTTCATTTTTCTTCATTCTTTTTTCTCTGTTCTTTAGATTACTTAATCTCTATTGATCTATCTTCAAGTCTGCTAATTCTTTCTTCTGCCAGTTCAAATCTACAGTTGAGCCCCACTAGTAAAGTTTTTATTTCAGGTGTACTGTTCAATTTCAGAAATTCTTCCTGGTTCTTTGTCTTTAAATTTTTTATCTCTTTATCAATATCGTCTATTTGATACAACATCATTGTTATACCTTCCTTACTTCTTTAATCATAATTTCCCTTAGTTCTTTGAACACAGTTATAATGCCGACTTCAAAGTCTTTGTTAAGTCTGACATCTGATCACTCTCACAGGCAGTTTCTATTGCCTGCTTCTCCCCCCCACCCCCAGTATATGTATTATACTTTCTTCTTCCTCTGCATGTCTTATAATTTTTGTCGGAAATTGGACATTTTGGAAAACATACTGTAACAACTCTGAACACCTTCTCTCTCCTGGGGCTTGTTATTGGTACTGACCTGTTTTCTTATTTGTTTCCTGATTGGATTTTAGTGAAATAGGCATCCCCCTTTCTCCCATAATTTGTATTAACCAGCCCAAGAAATGTTGTGTTCATTCCTGAATGCCACATTGGAAGAATATTAACAACTAAAGCACATGCAGAGGAAGCTTCCAGGATGAGGAGGTTTTAAAAAGTCACAGCCAGCAGGCTAAGGGAAACTGATTATATACGAAGTTGATCTGGAGTGCTATTCCAGTATAGCTGAAGAGCAGGAAGAAGTCACAGAACTTAGACAATAGGTCGGTATTATAAGGAACAGATTTTAGCTCAAAATATAATAAAGAATTTTTTAAACAAGCAATTCAACAATGGCACATGCTACCTTATACAACAATGAGGTTTCCATTTTTAAGCAGAAGATTCAATCTGTCACAACTGTTGAGGATGGTATTTCTTGTTAGGGAGGGGAGGTTTGAGTAGATGATCCCATTTTCTGTGACAGTCAAGAAACCTGGCCTTGAATGTACTCATTTTGACATAATGCAAAGCACTTTACATGTATATAAACATATTACAATTATTCATCTCCGAAGAATTTTCTAATAAGGTATTTTAAAAACAAGAAAAATTCTTAAATATTTCCCTAAGCAAAGAGTTCCTCTGAGATCGCTATTTAAAAGTACTTTCCTGATTAGTCACATGTCTGGTGGATGACTATATAGAACACTGGGAAAAAGAATTACTTTAAATGTCTATATACTCTTAAGTACTTGCTTTAAAATATTAGGATAAAGTAATTCATTTTCAAGAGTTATTCAATTCTTATTTGTTTTTTTAATGAAATAATTGAGATCCATAACTCACCAGAAGAAATCTTACCAGCACCTTTATAGTCAACAGAAAATGCAGATGTGACTCCATTGGCTGACCCCAGTTCACACATGGAAATTTGATAAGGGGGCCTCAGCTTGATTTCCATCTGCATGTCAGACAGATTTATCTTTGTTGAAAGAGACCTGGGATTATTATATCGTTGCCTGGTCCTCTGAATGAAGTTATCTATGTAAAATAAAAAATACATTTCCTTGCAGTCATTTGTTTATTAGATAAAGTGTGTGAGGGTGTGATGTTTATGGAGTAAATTCTGCAGATAAATCGTTTAGTTATCCAAAACTATTGTTTGTCACAAAATATTCTAATATTATTTGTGTTTAATGGCTAATATATCATGGGGTCATCTGTTTTTCACTCTAGAAATTATACTCTATAAATTAATAATTATAAATAAAATAAGGATTTAAAATAATGACCGTGAGTCCATTTCTACTATTATATCTACTTCAAGGAATTAAATTTTTACAAAAAAAAAAAACAGCTTTAATTTTAAATCAGTCTTAATTTCTATCGGGATTCATATCTCATAAAATATTAAGTTTATCAGTATTTATCAATTATAATTACATAAGAACATACACTGCAAATTGTATGTTCTTGCAAACATGTTTTCTTATTTACTGCTTACACCAGTAGAATGTATGTTTTGAAGAATAAATTTAATAAAAGACATTTTCTAAATATCTTCCAATTTTACTTTCATATTTACAAGTCGTTTTACTTCTTTTCCTCCTACATCAGGAGTCAAGTAAACTAATTCCCAAAGGCCAAATGAAGATTGCTGTTTATGTAAATAAAGTTTTATTGGAATATAACTATACTCATTCATTTATGCATTGCCTATGGCTGCTTTCAAGTTACAATGGCAGGGCTGAGTAGTTGTGACAGAGACCATATGGTCTTTGAAGCTTAAAATATGTACTATCTAGTACTTTCCAGCAAATGTTTGCCAACCTCCATTCTACATTAAGCAGACTATAAAAGATTATCACATAAACACAGAACTCTGAATCTCTGGCTTATGGATTTCTCATTGAGAAACTGTCCTCTGGGGTTAATTCTACATGTCAATAATCACATTCACCTCCACAGTTCAAACACAATTTTTTCTACTAGGCACCTAAATGAAGAAGTTGCCATAATTTATAGATCATCTGTCAAATTATTCTATCAAAAACAAGGTAGTAGAATTTTCTGAGGTTTTCCCCTGGACCCCAATGTTATATGAAAAAGAGCTTATGATTGGATGGAGACAAGATAATGAAAAGGAAAAAAATCAGGCCCTTACCAAATTCAATGAAACAGTATGGTCTGACAGCAGTATTTGTCTTCCTCATGTTATAAGTAGTAATGAACTCCTTCTGAAGCTCATCCAGGAAAGAGAAGGCCAGAACATTTGGGTAATTTTCAGTGCACAACATCATGTAGCTCACTCCCAGAGAGCTAATAAAACTACAGTGTAAAAAACATTGGTTTTAAAATCTCAAATTAAATCAAAGTAATTTGTTGCTTCAAAAGACTGGTTCTATACACCATAAACTGCTGCTACAGTGGCAATGAAGATATTAACATTTATTATATATTCTAGCAAAAAAAAAAAAGAAACCAAAATATAGTTCTACTTTCAGTTACAGTTAAAAACAGTAGACAAAAAAAAAATGGATGTACCTACAGATGGACACACACTATTATTCTAACACTTCAGTTATATAACATTGGGGTAGAAAGTGGGGGTGGGGAGGGAAGAATATACAAATATGTAAGGGTTACAGATAGCTTAAGGTTTAACTATTCAACTTAATGGAACTTAACACTATTCAAATCAAGAACTCTAAAGATTCTGATTAAAGTTATGGACACTCTCCCCAGATGTGCACACAACACAAAACTTGGCACACAATTTCAGGGTGGTCACTGAGCTTCTGAAGTCATCCACTGACTCCACAATCTAATGCTCTACTTCACATAATAATGAATTATGAACCATGGAGGAAATAAGAGTAATTTATGAGTTTATAACAACAACAAAGAAAATAAATAGGGTAGAAAGGAGAACCTTGCTTAGAGCAGAATGCTGAATACCAACCAGTAAATGCGGAGGTAGTGTGAGACCTGGAAAAAATCAGCTTTTTGCACCAACACAGTAGATTAAGCAAGGACAATCAATGAACGCTGAATCTAGGGGGAAATTTTGGTGAGTAATAGGAAATTTTGCACAGTTTTAAAATGTCTTCCCATTGATTGCTTATTTGTTGCAAGGGGAAAATATTATACAGCCGAAACTAGACAACATCTTAACTGAGTATTCCAACATTACTAATGAGGGCAGAGTGACTACCTGTGCCTTCAGGTATGATATCCTCGAAAGACATATCAGCTATGTAATATTAAATAAGTATATGTAGTATATGTATATGTAACATATATACACACATATATAGTATGTAGTATTCTAGCCAAGGACGCATAATCTGAGTCTAATCATGAAAGAACATCAAAATTCTATTTAAAAGGGGGGAATGTAGTCTTTAAAAATCTCAATATTGTAAAAAAGAAATAAGGGCTATGTAAATGTTTCTGATCAAAAGCTAAAAAGACACAACTACATGCAATACCTAACCCTAATCTGGATCCTGCACCAGGGCAGGAGTGGGCGGGTCGGGGGACAGAATGCTATAAGGGACATGCTGTTTTAGCTGACAGAAATGGACAACAGGCAGTAAAATGTGGTATCAATATTACTAGAGCTGATAACTGTACCATAGCTAAGTAGGAGAATATCCCTAATCTTAGAAAATACACTTAGGAGAAGCTAGGAATAAAGGGATATGGTATTTTAAGTTTATCTCAAATGATTTAGACAAAAATAAATCAGATAAACAGGTAGGCAGATAAAAAAAAAACCAATAAAGTAAATGGGGTAAAATGTTAACAACAGGTAAATCTAGAAATAGGTATTATTTGTAGTATTCTTATTTATACAGTTTTTCTGCAAGTTTGAAATTCTAAGTTAAAAATTTTTTAAACTTCTAATTTAAGCACTGCAATGTTCAAATTAACCATGTTCTACTGAAAACAAAAATTTCTAAACTGTATAACCCCCTACAATAAGCAGAGAATGGGACACAAATTAACCCTTCTTATGAGTCACTTAAATATTCTTTAATAGTATTGTTCAATGTAACTCGTCTAGGGACGCCTGGGTGGCTCAGTCAGTTAAGTGGCTGACTTTAGCTCAGGTCATAATCTCACGGTTCATGGGTTCCAGCCCCGCGTTAGGCTCTGTGCTGACAGCTCACACCCTGGAGCCTGCTTCTGATTCTGTGTCTCCCTCTCTCTCTCTCTCTCTGACCCTCCCCCACTCACACTGTCTCTCTCTCTCTCTCTCTCTCAAAAATAAATAAAATGTTTTTAAAAATGTAACTCATCTAGATCAGGGGCAGCAAACAGCATAAAGGCTGTACCTCCCTCTCATGTCTATGAAAGACACTGTTAATCTATCACAGTAATCTTACTGCCAAACCCTGATCCATATAAGAGTCCTACCCTCTTTTTTCTCTAATAAGGTAGAAAAATATTTATTTTAAATTTATATTTATAGGATAAATATATTCAAGTGACTCAAATTTTTTAAAAATGAAAAATGAAATACAGTACCTAAAGTGTCTTATCACTACCTCCACCCAAAGATACCCAGTTCTCTATCCCTCAAGCGATTCAGGTTTTTTTTTTTTTAAGATTTTTTTTTTAAAGTAATCTCCACACTCAACCAACATGAAGCTCAAACCTACACTCCAAATACCAAGAGCCCCATGTTCCACCAACTATCAGCCAGGTGGTGCCAATTCATATTATTATTAAATTCTTAAGTATCCTTCAGTGAGAGTTGGTGCATATACAGCTTCCTCCCTGTCCCCCTCCTTCCTCTTCTCTCTTAAAAGACCATCCCATGCAGCCAAATGATGTGGCGCTGGCACCTAGTAATCATCTATGATTAATGGCATGGGATATACAACTGGAAAAATTGTGCTCATCTGATGCTTCCGGAAGAACCTGGAATTCCCTTCTGAAGTTCACTTAGTACCATCATTTGATGCAACGTATTTCAAACTGCAACTTCTGGGGGCGCCTGGGTGGCTCAGTCGGTTAAGCCTCCGGCTACGGCTCAGGTCAGATCTCATGGTCGTGGGTTCGAGCCCCGCATCGGGCTCTGTGCTGACAGCTAGCTCAGAGCCTGGAGCCTGCTTCCAGTTCTGTGTCTCCTTCTCTCTCTGCCCCTCCTCCTCTCATGCTCTGTCTCTCTCAGTATCAAAAACAAATAAAACAAAAAAAATTAAAAAAAAATAAATAAAACAAACTGCAACTTCTGACTGTTAAAAGGTCATAAAATGAGTGTAGTAAACTTACATATTTTCTTCAAAATTGAAACAGAACATAACAGAAAACTGGAAGGCACATTGCTTCATAAAACTTTTTACTTTCCTATTTGTATACAGATAATGTTCAAAAATTAAAATGTATCTCTTCTTATGGATCAGTCAAAAAAGCTTAGCCATATACATTGCATTTTTCTATAAAATTAATAACTAAATCAAAGGACAAAGCATGTTTTTCTCAAGCAATTTTTTCTTCCCGTAACACCTTTACTATCATTATAAAAATTCTTTGACATGTCATTAGCATTCAAATATATGCCCCAGTAACCTAAATTGAGATAAAACACAATGGAGATTGGCTTCCACACACTCAGAACACCCAAGTACTTAACTAAGAATTGTTTCATTATCTTCCAAAAATAGGACTTCATTTTTTTGTATTATGGTAAAATTTTACTGTAGTTCCATATTAATAATAAAGTGAACCACAGACACATACATGACAGTTTATCCCAAACGGTTTCTCTGGCTTGCACTAACTAGAGAATTATTTGTGAAATAAAAGCAGGCCTCTATTTTTAAGATTATATGTCAGCATTTTCAGACAGTCTTTCTTCCCAAGCTTTTATTTTACTATAATTATAGGATATTTTCTGAAAAGGCTACAAAGTGCTCTATAATATTATGGCTTTTCACAGTCAATTTACTTTTACATTATTGTGTTTCTTTGAAATGCAAAGCCAGTTTTCCAACAGTACATACAAGTCTTCTGTTATCAAAAGACTTCTGGCTTTTTCAACCATCATGGGGACAAACCCAAAGACTCCTACTGTTTCACAGAGAACTCCTCATATAAAATAGTCTAAAGTGACTACAGGCATGCCAGTTTGTGCAAGCTTTAGTATGTCCATTAGGTTCATTTAACTCACATTTTATAAACAATCTGGCTGTTGCCTTTCTGGCTTGAGGAGAAAGAAGAGTAGTAGTAACAGTAACAGCAGCAGATACAGTTTACTGACCATTTAGTCTGAACCAAGACCTTTGCTAAGTGCTTTACATATGTATTTTATTTAATTTCATTCTCACAGTAAATAGACATTACTATCTCCATTTTACAGATGAAGAAACAGAGGCTCAGAGATGGTTAGTAGCTTACCCAGGGCCACAACAACCATTAAGAAGCACAGCAGGGACAAACTTAGTTCTACCTCCAAAGCCTACATTCTTTCCCAATGCAACACCAACTTCCCTACGTTCCAGATAAACCAATTATGTGCCAATTCACCAACTTCTCTTCCATGTTTTCAAGCTACAAATCAATCTCTATTCCCCCCCCCCCCCAATTAAGAGTAATGAATCCTGAGGATTTGGGAACTTGTATTACAAGGATATTCAGAAAGTCCTGCCAACTTTTCTACTTCCTGTGCAACTCTACCCCTCCCTTTCTGCATTCCAGCCACACAGTTATTTCAGATCCAAGGGATACCAACTTACTTCCAGTCCTCCAACTTCCAACCTAGAAATTTCATGAATTCAGTCTTGCCTGTTGCAGTGCTCCTAACCCAACCACGGCTCTATCATGGCTCCAGTTCTGACATGGTTAAGCCTATTCATCCTTCTTGGACTTAAACACCCTCCCAGAGCACACAATCTAAATTGATCCCACCCCTATGGTTGTAAGATAGCAGCTGTTATTTTTCTTCATGTAACTAACCCAGTTTGTAAAGAGATATTGATATGTTTATTTGTTGTAATCTCTTTCATTAATATCCATGCTCCGTAAAATTTCTCTAGGGTTCACCACTGTATTCTTAGCAACTAGAATATTTGGTGTCTATGATATAATAAGTGTTAAATACATTAGTGTATACATGAGTGCAAAGATGACATCATTCAGTTACTCATTTATACACTAATTTATTGAACATATTGTGCACATATAATTGTACAGTCCAGACATATCTACACAAAGTATCTACATAAAGCAGAAGCTCAATAACTACTTGACTAAATTTTACAGAACAGTGTACAACTTCACGTCCTCTTGCAGTCAGTGTTCCAAGAAGGCTTTAGGGTTTAGGTCAGTGAATTTTCAACATCCTCCAACTTTAAAGACAGAGATGTTCTCAGACATGATGCAGAATCACTCAACTACAGATGGCCATACATATCTGTTAGATAGGTCTACTCTCCTTTTATCATGAACATTACTAACACACACACACACACACACACACACACACACACACACACACCAAACATTTTCCTTTCTCCATTCCTGAGCACAATTTTTAAGTCATCATTGTTTTTGTCCTACTTTGCTCTAATTTCTTTTTTACTTCCCTTCTACTTCTGGGCTTTGGTACCAAGGGAGTTTGGTCTTAAGAGCTACTGTCTTTCTTCTGGCCAAGAATTTATCCATCCTCATTACATCTTTGGTTCCTCCCTCTAGCACATATACTATACCTCAAGTGATTTCTAAAATCCAATAAAATAAGTAGTTTTAAACATTAAGCATTTTCTAGTATCTGATTTTATTTATGAACTGTCAAAGAAATTTTACACATCACCAGTGAAACACTGACATTATTAGGACAACTGTGGCCTACTGTACCAAACTAAACAATTAGTGAAAGCAATGGTCTTCCCAACAGCAAATAACAAAGCACCTTGCATGCATATGTCTAGCATTCTACTCTATGGGCTCCGACTTCAAAGACCAAATCTCTGCCTGCCAGGCACTTGGAAAGCTGCGAATGTACTTAAAACAACAACACACAAAACAATAAAACAAAACTGTATTTTATAGCATGCTAAATGACAATGTATACAGCAAACTATTAATAAATTGAGACAGTAATAATTAACATCTGCATTATATATAATGGTATGTTCTATAACTGTACCATTACACATAGAAATTCTGTCAATCCCTTGTAGCCTCATTTGCCCTGTAAATAGCTTTCAAGGGTGAAGAAAAGTTCTCCAGAAGGACATGCCATCTCTAATCTGTTAAAATTGCTAAGTGTAAAAATATCATTTTTTTTAAGTTTATATATTTTTTTCAAGTAATCTCTACACCCAACATGGGGGTTGTATTCATAGCCCCAAGATCATGAGTTGCATGCTCTACCGACTCAGCCAGCCAGGTATCCCAAGAAAATTATCTTTGAAACAGAACCTTCCACACTGAATTCCATTCCCTAAAATAAAGCATTTAAACTTTTAAATATAATAATTAGAGCAGAGAGACAAGAACCAGAAAGAGAACTCAGTAACACTGAGAGTCCCACATGGGCAGCATTCTACCAGGAACTTTTCTCACTTATACCTCTCTTATGTGGCCAACTTTCAAATACCCTCCACTGGTGAAGAGCTAAATTATGAATACATTATCCAATGAATAAAAGACACATTTAGGGGCCCCTGGGTGGTTCAGTCGGTTAAGTGTCCAACTTCGGCTCAGCTCATGATCTCACAGCTTGTGGGTTCGAGCCCTGCCTTGGGCTCAGAGCCTGGAGCCTGCTTCAGATTCTGTGTCTCCCTCTCTCTATACCTCTCCCATTTATGCTCTGTCTCTGTCTCCCAAAAATAAACATTAAAAAAAATTTTAAAGACCCATTTAGTCACTAATTTTAATCTCATTATATAAGAAAATATTTATTAATATGCAGTATCCCAAGTGATAGTAACTTATAACAGTAAGCAAAATGAGAATCAGAGAATTTTAAGTGGGCAAAGGTGATTACACTCTCCAAACCTTGGATAAAACAGAGAGCAAGCAAATCTGCCTATGAAGTCCCTCATTTCATTTTCTTTTCCGCAGAGTTTATCTCTTGATCACCCTTTCCCACTAACTCTAACACCTTCACACCACAGAGAATGAAATCTTGACTTTGTAAGATAATCACTGGTAATCCCTCATTTACCTCTCAGTGGTATCCCAAAACTTTATTGCACCTAGAACTCATTTTCCCACAAAAACAGTATTGTAAGAGAAATGAGGTTCCAAAACCAGCTCATAAGAGCCTATTTAACGTATACGGGGCTGAAAAGCTGTAGATTTCATATGTATGTTGTATGTAACATACAATAGAAAATATGACACTAGTAATGAGACAAAACAGAAAAGCAGGATACATAGGTTATCTTCTCCAAAGTGTTCTGGTAGCAACTAGTAGGTTACATGTCCCTGCTGTACCCCTCCCCACCAAACATCTAGCCTCCAACAAGGCAATGCTGTCCCATCAGTTTTTTAAATGTTTGTTTTATTTATTTTGAGAGAGAGAAAGCACAAGCAGGGAAGGGGAAAGAGAGAGGAGAGAGAGAATCCTAAGCAGGCTCCACACCATCAGTGAAGAGGCCAACATGGGGCTTGATCTTAAAAACCACAAGATCACAACCTGAGCAAAAATCAAAAGCCAGACACTTAACTGACTGAACTACCCAGATGCCCCATGTCTCATCAGTTTTAGACTTCACACATACTCTATTCCTCATTATTTCTCAACCAAAAAGGAGGGGGGGGGGGATAAGTTTCACTTGCTTCTCTTCTCTAGTTAATTTTTCTCTCCATAAAAAGTAAAAAGAATTAGAATTACACATACACCTTGTAAAGAGAGAGGTTGAAGGTAAAGGGCGGCAACTCTTTTACCAGAGTATAACATAATGTGAATGCTGAAGATAAAAGACTATGGTTCATGGGGCGCCTGGGTGGTTCAGTTGGTTAAGCGGCTAACTTCAGCTCAGGTCATGATCTCCCAGTTCATGGGTTCAAGTTCCACATCGGGCTCTGTGCTGACGGCTCAGAGCCTGGAGCCTGCGTCTGTGTCTCCCTCTCTCTGTGACCCTTCTCCCGGTCATGCTCTGTGTGTCTCTCTCTCAAAAATAAATAAACATTAAAAGAAAAATTTTTTAAAGACTATGGTTCAGATATACCATTTATTAGCTTTCTGACTGTGAATAAGTTTCCTTGGTCTGTGAGTCTCAGTTTCCTCATCTGTAAAAATGGGGTGGCAGAACTACAATGGCTATCTGTCCAACAGTCCTTCTCTTCTTCCCTGTGGGGAATTCTCTCCAGCACTACTACCTGTTCTATAGGACTTTGGTAAAGTTACTCATCCAAAGGGGAGACATGTGATCCAGGATCTAACCAAGAGTATTTCAGCCCTCTGACCACAATGCTATTCCAGAAATGGGCCACAACACAGCAAGGCTAATAAAGTCCTTTCCTTAAACATGGAGGGACAGGGCTGGCTCAGCTGAAATGAAGTATGCCT
Source organism: Suricata suricatta (assembly GCF_006229205.1). Taxonomy (NCBI): domain Eukaryota; kingdom Metazoa; phylum Chordata; class Mammalia; order Carnivora; family Herpestidae; genus Suricata; species Suricata suricatta. The sequence goes on along the minus strand of NC_043704.1, from coordinate 68,332,296 downwards.
ACAGCTGCCAGTAAAGTGTTTTCCAATACATGGAGAATACCTATCTGCAAAAGGAGAGACAGGGAAGGACTGAGAGAAATATTCCTGATAATAACACGAGTCCCTGGCTCCATCTAACTCAGAAGCCAACCTATCCTTCACAGAATGCTTTGTTTGCTTAAGCTAGTATGAGTTGTGTGTCTGCCCTCGACAATGTGAAAGAGTTGCCGCAAAACTGAATGATAACATAAGAAAAGTGCTTGGCAACTGCAGGTACTTAATAACTAGGTCATTGTTGAAGTTGTTACTCCTGTAATCAGAAAATAGCACCAAAGAGTAAAAGAAAAGCACTGCCAGAAACTAAAAACGAAAGGCAGGTAAGCCTAAAACAGCATTCCCAGCTGGAGATAGTAGTTTGTAGACAAATACAGAGAAAATAAAGACTCAGGTCAAGAGAGAGCCTATAAGGCTCACAGACATTATCAGATTTCAAAAGAATTCAGTGACAGGACTAAAATTCTACTTCTCACACTAAAATTCACAGTAGAGTATGACTGACCTCCAAAAGCGGTTTGCATTTTCATAAGATGAATATCTTAATGTGTAAAGGGATCTCAAAATGTAGAACTATGATTTTTGAAACCCCCAAAATCAATCTCAAAATTTTAAGATCCCATATGACACAACTTAATTTCATATGGTTCATAATTATTGCTTTGGTTATTATTGTTTCCTAAGTTCTGACATAGGTTTATATATTAAACATTTATGACAATTTAAGGAAAATTTCCTTCAGCTTATGAAACAGATAAATTCCTTAAAGTTTTACACAGAGAGAACTGTGCCATCAGACCCTGAACGATGTTGGGGTTAGGGATGCCAACGTCCCACACGGTCAAAAATCAGCATGCCTTCTGACTCCCCCAAAACTTGACTACTAATAGCCTACTATTGACTGAAAGCCTTACCAATAACAGAATTAACACATATTTTGTATGTTATATGTATTATATACTATATTCATACAATAGATGTGGGAAAAGAAAATGTTATTTAAAAAATCTTAACACGGGCGCCTAAATGGCTCAGTCGGTTAAGCATCTAACTTCAGTTCAGGTAGTGATCTCACGGTTCATGGGTTCAAGCCCCACATTGGGCTCTGTGCTGACAGCTCAGAGCCTAGAGCCTGCTTCAGATTCTGTGGCTCCCTCTCTCTCTGCTCCTTCCTACCTCACCCATGCTCTTTCTCTCAAAAATAAACATTAAAAAAATTTTTTTAATCATAAGAGAAAATACATTTATAGTACTATACTGTACTTATTCAAAACAATTAGCTTATAAATGGACCTGTGCAGTTCAAACCCGTGTTGTTCAAAGATTCAACTGGACTATGAGAAGAAATCACAAAACTGGATTATGTGCCCCCTCCACTACCCACCAATCAAGCCACATGGAAGTATTTAGAGAAAATGAAGATGTAAGTCTATGGCACTCGGAACACTCCCATACTCCCAAGACCACCACTCCTCCTTCAGCAGCTCGTATCTCATGTGCAAGGCACTGTGCCAGCAGAAGCTCCACAGAATGGGCTCCATCGGCTGAACTCGAGTATTCAGCCACTACAACGTGATAAAGTTCATCATTTTCCTAATGCAGAGGAGGGGAGGATTTTCTTAACTTTAAAATGCTATTCTAATTTTGTTCTCAAACCCTATGGTCTTCCTCAACCTACTGAACTAGAATCCAGTGTGAGGTGCCATGTGATTTAGCATATAATTACATACTTAACTACTATGTTTTGGTTCTCAGTGGTATTCTGCAAAGAGCACCTCAATTTCTACACTCATTTGAAAACCACAAAGCTAAGGAATCATTTATAAGCCTAACAGATCAAGTATGTCAGTGAATTATCTATCTAACTATACAGAAAGGATATAGAAACTTTAAAATAAATTTAAAATATGAAAAATATAAATGATAAGGACGTCAAACAAGTTATACAGGCAATCAATGAAGGGACTCATCATGAGAGAAATGAAATAGTAGCAAGGAAGGGGATTCAAGAAAAAGGAGGGTATAAGCTGGGCTTTGACGAGGCAGACAGGCAGCCAAGGCCAGTTTCAGGCCATGCTAAGATGCTGTAACTGCAAACCTGTGAGTTTTATCTGGCAAGCTCATGGGTGGTTAGAAAAAGAGGTGTCACAAGAGAATTTTCAATAACTCAGATAATATATAAACTCCCAATTTTATAATTCAGTCTAAACATATTGTCATATAGCATGAAAACCCCAATAAACTAGAAAACAACGAACAAGTCCTCTAATCAATGATAGAAAATACGTAAAATCCAGGTTCTTGTCAAGAGCTAGAACTAAACTTCTCTGTTGTTCAATCCTTTTTAAAAACTTGGTTTATTATTTAAAAATAATGTGCAGAGAGGCTTTTCTATGTGGGGTTCTGAAAGCCATGTAATCTATTCCTTTCGACGTTTCAAAATTGTATTCTTAGATCAGGCCAGATCAGACCACCACCGATTCATCTCACTCGTAAGCTCTCTCATAAAATTGCTTTTTGCATTACATCATTTGCTTACACTGAGGAATATTATAAGAAAAATCATAAGCTCATTGTTATGGCTACTGGAAGAATGCTATCCAAATGCTGTCCCTCTTTACATACATCAGGTCTCAGTAACACGAAGAGCAATGTTCTTACACTATGGACACTGTAGCCTGTTAATGATTCATTATCCTCCTCTGTTTTGGCCCTGAGGAAGTTCAGAGCAATATCTGTCCTCTTCCAACAAATGAATGGACTATGCAGTTTGCATCTCCAGAAGGAAATGTTACTTCAGTTTATTACTCTATCTTTATCTCTACCTTTATGTGATTCTCTTTCCTGTGCTCCTGAATTACTTTTTTTGTAAACTGCCTCACATCCTTTGTGGAATAAGATGGGGTACAAAGAAATAATACAAAATCTAGAACTCAAAACAATTAGAATTGTAGAGGTGTTAATATTTTACTGCATGATACTATACTTTGAAGAGAATAGAGAAAGAAAAAACCATTTGTAAAAAAAAAATTGTTCTTTCAAGTCCAGGATATCTGCCAGAATATGCATTCAATCTTCTATAATGTTGGTATGTGTCTACTGTACTGTATAATATCAGCTAAAATCTAGAAGAATGACCAAGGGTACTAAAAAGAGTCTACTAAGTAGAATACTAAAATGTTTCCAGTCTCTCTTCATAAAACAGAAGTAGGTTAGACATAATTTTAGATACATTTTAACCATCACCACCACCACCTTCTCCAGTTAAACCCTTTGAAAACCCAATTTAAGGTAACAGCTCATTATCTTACCATTACCCAGGTGATCTAAGTAATTATGGACATTCTCTAAGGTTCTATTCTGGGCCTCTCAGAAACTCGAGCATTTCTACCCTCAGTTTCAACTTTGATGTGAATGATTCCAAAATCTCTACCCCATCTCAGCTGGACTGCCTCATCACAACTTCATGTAAAATACCCAAGATAGTGCCTACCTATCTCCCTCTTCTTCCTCACCCCCATAAGCAATCCTTTCCAAAGACCTGAGTCCAGGCCAAGGTCTAAGTCATCTTTGGCATTCCATCTCTGCTCTCTGGTATTCCATCTTATGAGGCTTAACCAGTTCTTCTTTTGAGGTGTCTCTGTGGTTGGCATTTTTCTTTTCCATTTGCACTTATATCTTATTAGTTCAGACCCCAATTATAAGTTAATCTCTCTCTTCTCAGAATTTCCATTTTACTGCCTCAGCATTGTTTGTTTGTTTGTTTGTTTGTTTGTTTTAATCAAGTCACTTCCCTCAAACCTGCATTAACAGCTTCTTTTAACCTATTACATCACAGTGACATCCCTCAGCCTGAACTTCCAGGGAAATCCAGGATCTGGCCCCACACTAATTATCTGACATTTTCCATAACTATCCCTAAATCACCATTCACTACACCAGGTCAAATGAATGAATGTACTCCCAGTGCTAAGTCATTCTTTACTTATTCTGTCTCTCCTCTCTACACCTGGAAAGCCCTCTTCTCTCCCTTAACCAAATCTTATAAATTCTTCAGGACATGGCTCATGTCTCATCTCAAAGATGAAGCCCTCTTCTAATTATATCCCTTGTGGACCTTGTCCTTATCTGATTCCCTTCCGTACGCAAAATCAGTGTCAAATTGCTGAAGAGTTAAGTGTCCTCTGTTTCATGTGCATGCTCTCCAAGGGGGTCTTACCTATTCCCATGGATTTAATTATAAACTATAAGCTGATCCCCAAATTTGTATCTCCATACTTGTCCTCCTTCTCTGAGCTTCAGACTTACACATCCAGCTGCCTACCTGACAGTGTCTCCTGAATATCTAATGGGCATCTCAGACTTAACATGTCCAAACAGAACTCTTGATTTTACCAACAAAACATACTCTCCAATCTTACTCATTTCAGCCTCATTAGCCGAGTAATTATGAACATTCTCTAGGTCAAAAATCTAGAGACAACTCTTGATTATTCGTTTTAACTCACATCCCACTACAATCCATTAGGAAGATTTGTTGGTGCTACTCCCAAAACACAGCCCCAATCTAACCACTTCTCATCATCATCACGGTCATTCGAGTTATAAGCCATCACCTCTAAATGAACTTCTTTAAGAGTTTCCTAAATGGTCTCTCTGCTTCCACTCTTTCTCCTTTAGAGAACCATTCTCCATACAGCAGCCAGGATGATCTACTCAAAGCCAAAATCACATTATATAACTCTCTAGTTTAAAACTCTCCAGTGGCTTCCTGTTCCATTAGATTCAATCCAAACTCTTTATCACAGCCTAGAATGCTCTATATAACCTGTCCCATTCCTACTTTTCTGACCTCAGCTTCTGCCACCACTCTCTTAATTGTCCATATTGCTTCGGCATCTCTGGTTTTCTTTCCATCCCTTGATCAATATCAAAGCTCGTCTGCACTAGCTGTTACTCTGCCTTGCTCTTGATCTACAGCATCCTTCACATGACCATCTTTTCTCATCTTTTAGGTCTCTGCTCAAATATCGCCTTTTCAGAGAGGCCCTGGACTACCATAAAGTAACTCTACCCCATCACCCAGTGTTACCTTCTTTATATACAATAAATAGAGATGAGTGTTATCCTCTCTCATTAGAATGTAAACTTAAGTTCTTTGAGGGCAAGTATCATCTATAATTTTTTATATTTCCCATTACAGTTTGCCTGGCATATAAGAATACCAATAAATAACCTAGTGACCAACTTATAAAATAACCTGTGATCTGCAAAACTATAAAATTTTTTAAAGCCAGATTTAAACAGAGAAACTGCAAAAGGGACAATAACAAGATGACTATTGTTTACTATAAGTTCAGAACCATGTGATTCTTGACTTGAACACACTTTACTAATCAGTCACTGATTTTTACTGAAACCACTTAAATTTCATTCAAATGGCAACCACTCAGTAAATGATTATAACGGAGCAAACTAAAGGCTTACTTAATGTTATAATGTCCAGTTTTCAGTGTACATCTATCAGGAAGCTGAGCCAGTTTCTTCGAGAGCATTTTAAAATACTTCCTGCACTCCTGCACACCTGTGCCTTGTTCATAATCAGTAGAGGCAGAAAGTGGCAACCCATCTCTGACACGAATGACTGATGCGGATAAAACCATAGACATTTCAACCAGCAGAGAAGACCTGAAACAAAATGAACAATTTGGGTTAGATAAAAAAAAAATTAAAGCCAAACCTGATGAATGGTGCAAAAATGTTCACCTCACTAATTTTCAAAAAATTAAAACAATGACATACTATCTTCCTTAATAAATTAGCTTTTAAAAAATAACACTTGCTTCTTTCTGGCATTCTCATAACATCTGTATAAGTTAATACTGAAATAAACACCATTCTCAAACTAATTTGGTGATATGCAACAGAGCTTAAAAATATTTATGCCCTTTGACCACAATATATAACCCTATCCTAATGGAAGTAATCAGATTCAGACAAAATTTTAGACAGAAAGACAGCCTTCCACAAAAATTGCCAAAAAGCAATATAAACATCCAATAGGAGAATGGTTAAATATACTACATCCCAATGATGGAATATAAAGCACAACAGTTATGTTTGTGAAAACAGTTTAATAATGTGGTAAAATGCTAATATTAGAAAAAAGCAGGATAAAAACTGCAAATGTTGTTTTCCATGAAGATAAAAAGGGAGGGAAAAATGGAGACATAGATGTCAGAAGGAAATATGCCAAATTTATAATAATGCTTATCTCTAAAAAACAGTATTATGGGTGATTGTTATTTTATAATTTCCTAAATTTTCATAATATTCCACAATGGCCATATATACTTTTATAATCAGAAAAAAATATTCATAATAAATCTTAGAGCTAAAGGAATATTGGTTTTCATATTGTCTCAATCTCTTTATACCAGAAAATAAATCATAATGGCCTCTTTCATTATATTCTGATCATGCTTCATAAAAATAGATAAAAGGACTTCACAAGCTGGGTCTGAAGGAAATCAGGTAAACGTACACTTAGATTTAAAGTACATAATATTGCTCAAATTTTAGCTTGTATAAAAACTATTGGAAGTTTGGTTAGAAATGCAAATATCTGAACCTCCTCTCACCCTCAAATTCTGATCCACTGACTATGGGGTGGGGCTTGAGAATCTCCCATTTCAACAAATTCCCAGGTGAATGCCATGCTTAGTTTCTACACATCACGCTTTGAAAAACACTAAATTAAAACATGTTCACAGTCTGCAATTAAGTGATAACTCCTTCCTGCCAGGCCTTCAGAGCATAACACCACTAAATACTGCTTCACTAGCAGTAGGGGCAATGGTGAAAACTGAATAATTTGCTAACAATTTCATGGGCTTTTTTCAAGATGTTCTGTCTCAGACACTAAATTAATCCTTACCTGCCCTGTTCAGATGGGTCAATACTATCTCATTCCAAAACTGAAAAGCTGAGTTAGTTTTAAAATGGCACAGAAATACAATTGGTACCAAATTTGGAAATTAGTACTATAGTTCCTAGTTTTCGTTGCTATGTAAAGTCAAAATCTGATTGTCCATTCATGATGGTAACTAACTAGAAATATTAACACCCAAATAACAAAGTTAATGCATTAAATTTACTTCCCCTTTTCCTCTTTTCATGAGGAAATGAGAGGTATAGATAGGTATTAATATGTTCTTACTCTTTAATATTTTTCTCCTCCATTCATTTAAACAAACAAACAAAAACTCCACAGGAATTAAATTAGCCTTTACCATACAGGATCTTCTAACAAAAGTTCCAACATGACATATTCAAATTATTTTTTCCCCTATTCTATCAGTTTCTTTCCTTTTCTAAAAGAAGTAGCAAGAGAAAGCTGGGTTCCTTCAAAAGATGACATCTAAACTAAAAACCCCTTTTAAAAACTGTTACCACATTTAATTTAATTATTAAGCCATAATTATGCTATTTAGCCTCAGTATAAGAAAGTAGGAAAATGTCTTACTTCATACCTTTAGGAATGTATGATTTAAATAGAAAGTGTATTCTTCCCAAAGTTTACTGCAACACAATGACTACTCTGGGAATTAACATGAGACCAGGGTTGTGACTTACAGTTTCCAAACACCCATATTCTTAGTATTTAACAGCAGACTGTATTATTTTACACCTGGTCTTTCTAGGATCTCAACAGAAATATTAGGAATAATCTTTATTACAGACTGGCAATTTTCATGTAATCTTCAGTTACACTTTTATGAATTAAAAACAGAAAGATAGGATTCATATTTCCTAAAATACATACTGAGAAACAAATACCTGTAATTTCCATTCACTTAACATTTATTGAGTGCATAACATATGCCAGGGACTATCCCAGGGACTATTCCTAACTTCAAGAATCATCAGTCGAGAATTCAAAAAATTCAGATGAAAAAGAGCAAACACGACACAAGCTGTGTTGCCCACCCCTTAGCTAATTACAAAAGTATTGTTAGGCAAATCTGCATTTTGGATACTCCTAATACTTTTGGGCTAGTAACCAAAAGCACAACACAGCACTGTTAGTCCCTGTCAAAATTCTTAAAAGGTTGTCAGAAAACTGCTTCTATCTATCAGCAGATAAGAGTCTTCTGAAGAGGAAAAGTTAAATCTCTTCCTCCCAGAGTCATCTGAAATATCCAAACCAATGAACAAAAGAAACTAGCATGACTATCCAATGAACAATGTCAGGCTTAACTAATTTGTAGATGGGCTTCAATCACTTTAGGATAAGCAATCTCTCCCCTATCAAATAATACCTCCCCTCTTTTCTCTTGGATTCTTAATACAGTTTCTAAAGAAAATGCTCCAATCTTATCTGGATTATGCTAGTAGAAAAAGGTATCCACCCACATGAAGACAAGCTCAGGTTAGAGTACCCTTAGAGTCTAGACATGGTGGTGGCTGGGAAACCAAGGAATTGTTGGTAGGAACTGAGGAAATCAAGAGGTTAACATTTGCATGGAAAGATTCAGGGCAATAGTAGTTTTATCAGGGCCATAGATATATTTTTAGGCTATGATCCATTTTCCCTCACCTTTAACCCTGAAAAAATCTACATCTTTACACAGCAGAAAACTCATGCGGATTTGGGTACTGACCTGTATATCCTTTCCTCAACAGCAAATGCTAAAGGAAAAAGCCCAAATCAGAATCTAGGTAGGTCTGGGAAAACACTGACCTCTTCTTCACAACCTTGTAGGCTAATGACTGTGGGCCACCAGAAATGCAATTTCTCAAAAAGTAATTAACAATATCCAATATAGAAGTATATTATTTTTTAACTTTTTTTTTTTTAACTTACTGTTGAGAGAGACAGAGTGTGAGCAGGGGAGGGGCTGAGAGAGAGGGAGACACAGAATGCGAAACAGGCCCCAGGCTCTGAGCTGTCAGCACAGAGCCCAACATGGGGCTTGAACCCACAAGCTGTAAGATCATGACCTGAGCTGAAGTTGGACGCTTAACCGACTGAACCACCCAGGTGCCCCTAGAAGTATATTTTATATCTACTTTCAGCAAGATGCCTTCATAAAAAGATAAAAACATTTCAGACTGGGTTAACCACTCATATTTTAAGTTCATTATTTCCCAAACTTAATCATCCGACTATCATTTTCAGAATTCTTATATCTACCTCTCACCTGTACAACTTACCTAAAGCAGGTCTTTCAACTGACTTATTTTTTTGCCCTGTCCTTAGCAATAATATCTGTGAAATAAGTTTTGAAGTGTTACACTTTCCTAATTTTGAGAATTATTTTTTGTTTCATCCAAATGTGTGTGTGTGTGTTTAACTTTTTGGAAAATTATTTTTTTAATGTTCATCTGCTTATATTCAAATTATCTTGCACAGGTAACACTCCCTTGGTACATATTTTATTGAAAATGCTAGCTGAGATCTGTGGAAATGGGGGCAGGGGTTTTGGGGAGAGAAAGCTATACTAATTATGATGCACAGTGTGGGAGCAAGACTGAGTGAAAAGGGAAGTACTCCACAGCCACAGGTTAACAGAAAAACACTTGAAACAGCTTGAAGAGGAAAAGGGAAGGAGTACCAAGGACAATCAGAATTTATTTTGTGGCTTTACCTATGCCCTCCACCTTACCAGAAGCCTACAATACTATTATAAATGCTTGTCCTACAAAGTAGGTGTAAGACCTCAGGCTCCAGAGTAGATGATACCCACATCTAGGAACAGGGCCCTCAACACATGCACAAATCGTCAGTCCCCAACAGTGAGGTAGGTATAATCTCCATTTTAAAGAGGAGGAAACTGAAGGTCCCTTTTTCAATGTCACACCGCAAATATATAGCAGAACTGGTGCTTAAACAGTATCTTGTATCTCCATATCACTGTGCACATCAGTCTCCTAAAACCAGCAAGGAGCAAGAACCCAGTGATACAGAAGCTTTCGAGCTACTCTTTGAAATAATAAAAGACCACCTTATATTTTCTATAAGAGGCAGTATAATAGTTAACAGGATGGACTCTGGAACACGTGCCTGGGTTTAAGAACTGGCTCCACCACATGCTAACTGTAAGCTTGGGCAAGCTTTGCCCTTCTGTATTCAATTTGCTCACCTGTAAATTGTGATCACTAGTAGCATGTATCTCCTAGGATTGTTTTAAAGATATTAATCATATCTACCTTATAGAGCTACATAAAGAACCTGAAACATCACCTTGAAGACTACACATGTAATACTGCTTATTAATTTATTGACTGCTGTCTATTTATCAGGCACTTGATATACTACCTGATTTAAGCCTTCCAATAACCTATGAGATAAGTACTATGAGTTCCATTTTTCCTTTGAGGATTATTCAAGCTCAAAAACTTAAGGAATTTATTTAATTCTTAAATTTGCAAGTGACAGATTTAGATCCAGGCCTAATTCTAACGACCCTATGAGATACTGCCACGCCAAGTTTCTAAGCTTCTTACTCAGGTATTTGAAAAGTCACAGACACACCTCACAAAAGACCTGGGCTTCTTTTAAACATCAATATAAAACATAGATTTAAAAAAAATCAATTCATACACACATACAGGCACTAAATTGATATCATGGTTCTCAACATAGGAAATGCTCAGATGTCCCATTAATTTAGGGCATGGTCAGGCATGTCAGAATCAAATACTGAAATACAACTTTCAGTAATGGAAAGTGTTGGTACTGGTTGTTTTGTTTTGTTTGTTTGTTTTTGCTGACCCCCCCTCACTCTTGTTGATACTGTTTAAAGTCCTAATTATTCCTTATAATCTCAGCACATGAGCAAATTCAGAGCTTAGCAAAGTGGTTGTTCCACCTGTTAGATGGGATTACAACATCTCGCGTCAGGTGGCTGGCACGTTAGCCCTGGACTTTGCCTTTGCTGTATAGACATAGGAGGGACTGGTTCTCAAGCTTTCCAACTGCCCCAAGAAGTGGATCCAGGAAATTGAGGAGAAAAGTCCAAAGCTGTTTTCACTGGCAGAAAGAGTCAAGCCAGCTGGGGCTCGGTCTCCTATTCAGGAGCCCTCTTCCACCTGTCGAGCCAATGGCTCAGGTCTCCTTTAAGCCACATGGCAACCTAAGTGCCATTAACAGGGCCTTAAGAGGCTTCTGTAGGCCAACGCTGTGGAATCGCGGGTTCAATGTTCATTAAAACCCCACGAAACGCAAGTAAGCCACTGGTTGAAATCCCACCATGCGTTTAAAAAATAGGAAACGCCACATCAAGCTCTCTGGTCCACCTAAGTAGCCTAGGCGTGTTTCTAACCACTGGGCGCCAGGGACTGTCCCCCACTGCTGGCAGCCCACAGCGACTGTCCCTCCCCCGGGGTCCCCTGCCTGGGCTTGTCCCATACCCAAAACAGGTCGGTCAAGAGGCAACTGCCGCTCGCGCGGCCCCCACAGCCCCCGTTAAGCCAAAGGGGAAGAAGTCCCTGCAATCCCACCTCTCCAGTGCTCCGCGGCTCCAACCACCCGGCTCCCCTCCCCAAGGCACGCGCTGGGTTCCTGCCCGGGAGGAGGTCTGTAGTCGCGAGGGCCACGGCCATAGCGGGAGGCGGAGAGAGCCAGGAGACTCTCGCTCAAGCGACCCTAACTGGATTGAAGAAAGAGAACTGGGAAGGGCCACGTCGTACCTGCCGAGCCGAGACCCGCCGCTCCGACTGACGCGGCCCGCAGTGCATTATGGGGCCGGGGAGCGGCCTTTCCTCGGGGCAGCCCCGCGTCCAACGTGGCTGGCGCCTGGCGGGATCAAGCCCCGCCCCCTCCCCCTCGGCTTACCCAGACCAATCAGAGTCTGTGAGAAGGACACATTGGCCCGCCCCCTCCGAGGCCCGAGGTTGGCCCGCCCCCTTCCAGGAAAGATTGGCAGTTTTTCACGCACCTGCGCCAAGAGGTTGCAAAGTCCTCTAGCGACCGCTAATGCTGTCCTTCACAAATAAAGCTAATCTCTCCGGCCTGCTGCCGAAAAGGACTTATCCTATCTATCACCACACAAGGAGGCACCTAACTTTGACGAAGAAATGCCAGATGCAGACCCTGTGGCCCCCTCCATCCTTTGCCTGGGTCATGCATTATTAAATAAGCACTTAATGACGGTGTACCGCATGCCAAGCCCGGTGTTAGGCATTGGGTTACAGGAAAGAACTTAACACTGGATGGAATCTAAAGTGTAAGAGAAGCAAGAGATGTTAAAGAATAAATCATTACAGAATTATAAATTGTGATCAGTACTATGAAGGAAAATTAGTGGGTGTGATGATGAATTAATCCTGGACTATCAGAGAAGATGTCTTTAAAGAAGTCCTTTTAAGTTCCAGGCATAAGAAAGAGCCTTAAAAAAGGTTTTAAGCCAAGAGAACATTAAATATTAGATTGTTGGGGCTTTCAAGAAATTGGTGCCTTCTAAGAACAGAAAGGAAGTCAATGTGGTTGAAACATAGGGAGCAAGCTTGGGCTGAGATGAGACAGAGGCCGGACCATGCAGGCTCTTCTTATTGGCCACATAATAGATTTTAGACTGTATTTTGGAATGTATCCTAAGGTTAATGGGCAGCTAATAGAAAATGTTAAGTAGAATCTGATTTACATTTTTAAAAGCTCACTCAGGCTATTTGTGGTGTATAGTTTAGAAGAGGGCAGGAGGGGTTGCTAAAAGGCCAGTTTGGAGGCAGTTACATTAGTCAAGGCCAGAGATGATGGTGGCTTAACCTAGGGTAACAGCAATAGAGATAGTGAGAGCTGGAAAATTTCAGGACATGTATAAATGAGAGGTGGAATCTAAGGGACTTGATAATGGATTGATTTTCTGGGAAGAATAAAGAAAAGAGAAGCATTAAGAATTACTCCTTTAGTAACTAGATGGATTAAGAAGGCTTTTACTGATTCAGGGAATATGGATAGATGAGAAAATGGTTTTGGATACAAGTTTGAGATGCTTATAAATGAGGGGTCAAACAGCTTTGGATGTGTAAGTCTGGAGTTCAGAAGAAATGGCTGGCTGGACTAATTATATAAATTTGGTGGTTGTTGGAATAGGTTAACCCAGTAATTCCACACGTAGGTATATATGCAATAGAAATGTATTCATGTGTTTACCAAAAGACATATATAAGAATGTTAACAGGATGAGTAAATTTTAGAATATTCAAATAGTGGAATAGTGTTCATATAGTGGAAAGAGAATGTACATTTTACAACTACACACAACACATGGATGAATTTCAGAGTCATAAAATTGAGCGAAAGAATACAGACACAAAAATTGTATTTCGTATTATTCTACTTGCATAATACTCAAAAACAGGCAAAAATAATGTATGGTAATATAAGTTAGAGTATTAGTTATCTTTAAGTGGTATTAGATCTAAAAAGGGCCACTAGGGAGCTCCTGGAGTTCTAATACTGTTGTTCTTGGTCTGGGTGTTAATTACACCAGACATTCCAATTAATGAAAATTCCTCAAGTTTAAGACTTATGCAATTTTTCAGTATGTGTATTATATATTTTTTTGAGAGAACGTGTAAGCAGGGTAGGGGCTAAGAGAGAGGCAGAGAGAGAATCCCAAGCAGGCTCCATGCTGTTAGCCCTGAGCCCAACAAGGGGCTCAAACTCAAAAACTATGAGATCATGACCTAAGCTGAAATCAAGAGTCAGATGCTTAACTGACTTAGACACCAAGCACCCCCCTATATAGCAAAATATATAAGTGCCCTGTTGCATGTAGAGATAACCTTAAAAAATAAAATCTTAAAAAAATAAATAAAAATGTTATGGGTGATCTAGCCACTCATACGTTACAGGTACTAGATAACCTTCCTATCACAAACAATAGAAACCTGGACCAAATCTATGAAACAAGTGTTATCAGACACTGGACAATAGGTACAGTAAGACTGTGATACTGGAAAAAAGGAAAACAAATAAGGTGAGCCCAGAGGTTTCTTCCCCAGATTACTTTCTGGAGGTATTTACCTAAGCACAGGATAGAAGAAAGCCAGATGGAATACAGTTCTCCTGCTAAATGAGGAGAGAGAAACTAGAATTAGAAGAGATTGAGGCAACTGAAATCTGCAAGGTAGAATACCAAGAAAGAGCTCCAGAAATATGTATAAGGGTCTCCAGGAATCTTTGGTGTAAGTTTAAGGATAGACTTCATGAGGCTCGTTAAATAACAACTGGAGGCGGGGAGTGTAAGCTGAACAACTACTAGAACTTGAATAAAGTTTGAAAACATTCAAGTTCTGACCAATTGGAATGGAGAAACTTTTTTTTTTTTTAAGGTTTTAATTTATTTTTAAGAGACAGAGAGAGCAAGGGAGGGGCAGAGAGAGGGAGATACAGAATCCAAAGACAGGCTCCAGGCTCTGAGCTAGCTATCAGCACAGAGCCCGACCCAGGGCTTGAACCCACAAACCAGAGATCATTACCTGAGCCGAAGTCGGACACTTAACCAACTGAGCCACTCAGGCACTCCTGGAGAAACCTTATTAAACACCTGGAGTGGCGCCTGGGTGGCTTAGTCAGTTAAGTGTCCGATTTTGGCTCAGGTTATGATCTCATGGTCATGGGTTCGAGCCCCGTGTCAGGCTCTGTGCTGACAGCTAGCTCAGGGCCTGGAGCCTGCTTCTGGTTCTGTGTCTCCTTCTCTCTCTGCCCCTCCCCTTCTCATGCTCTGTCTCTCTCTGTATCAAAAACAAATAAAACATTAAAAAATTAAAAAAAAAATAAACACCTGGAGCATTTGCTAGGGATACCTCAGAAAGGCCACACTTTAAAGAGAAGCAGAAATAAATGAGCCCAAGAGTAAAGGCTATTCTATCCATTCAAACAAAGCTGAAAAAGCTTTTCTGCAAGTAATTAACTACTTGCTTGAATGAAGCTTAATAATCTTTAAATAAAGAAAATATCCAGGCACCAAAGCCAGTAATGCCTGCAATGGCCATTGTCCAATAAAAAGTTATTGTATATGTGAAGTAGGAAAATATGAATAGGAGAAAAATCAGTCAATACAAACAGACCAGAAATGGTGAAGGTGATGAAATTAGTAGATAGGAACTTTAAAGCAGGTGTTATATATGTGGTCAAGAGTTTGAAGAAAAACATAAATGTAATTAAAGCAATGGAAACTATAAAAAAGAACCAGAACGTCTAGAGTAGTAAAATATAATATCCAAAATGAGAATTTCATTGGATGGGCTTAAAAGCAACTTAGACACTGCAGAAGAAAAGATCTGTGAAGGTAGAAACAGTTCAAAAGAATGAACTACCCCAAAGCACAAGGAGAAGTTGAAAATAAAATGGATGGAGTCTTGGTAACCTGTAGACAATACCAAGTTATCTAACACATGTGTAACTGGAGATCCAGAAAGGTAGGAGAGGAGATTTTTAAAAATATGAAGAAATAATAGCCAAAAGTTTTCTAAGATGAATAAAAAAAAAAATAAACCCATAGGTCCAAGAAAGAAAACCAACCCCTAAAAGGATAAACACAAAGAAATCCTTACCAAAGCATACTGCACTCAGACTGCTAAAAATCAATAATTGAAAAAAAATACTGGGGGTGCCTGGGTGGCTCAGAAAATTCAGCATCTGACTTTGGCTCAGGTCATGGTCTCATAGTTCATGAGTTCGAGCCTCGTGTGGGGCTCTATGCTGACAGCTCAGAGCCTGGAGCCTGCTTCGGATTCTGTGTCTCCCTCTCTCTCTGCCCCTCCCCTGTTTGTGCTCTATTTCTCTCTGTCTCTCAAAAATGAATAAACATTTTAAAAATTTTTAAAAGAAAGAAAATACTGGACCAATCACAGAAAAAGCAGCATTGTATATAGGGAACAAAGACAAGAATTACTACTGACTTCACATCAGAAAGAATGAAAGCCAGAATATAATAGAATAAAATCTTTACAGTCCTAAAAAAAATAAAAAGCTGTGTCAATTTAGAACTTTATATCCAGAAAAAATTCTTTCAAAAAATAAAGGTAAAATAAAGGCACTTTCAGACAAACAATACATAAAAATGCTAAGGAAAGTTCTTCAGATTAAACAAAAATGATTCTAGATGGGAATTTGAATTTACACAAAAGAAACAAAAACTGTCAAAAATGGTGAATATGTAAGTTAATATAAAGACTTTTTTTTTTACAATTTTCTCTAAAACATAAATAATCATTTAAATCAAACACAGTAACTGGGGTACCTGGGTGGCTCAGTTGGTTAAGTGTCCAACTTCAGCTCAGTTCATGATCTCACAGTTCGTGAGCTCGAGCCCCACATCGGGCTATCTACTGTCAGCACAGAGCCTGTTTCGGATCCTCTCTCACCCTCACTCTCTACCCCTCCCCTGCTCATTCTAAATAAATAAATAAATAATGAACTTTAAAAAAAGAATTAGCAACTATTGGCTCATCTAAGCTCTTAAAAAACAGTAACAATGTTTCACGAGGTTTATAACAAAGAAGTAAATACACATTAACAATATAGAGAAGGGGTGACTGGATATATATTGTTACAAGTATATACCATACTTCAGATGGTATAATTTGAAGGTAGAATATGATAAATTAAAGATATGTATTGTAAGACAAATGATTTCACAAGGAAAAAGAAGAAGTACTTAAAATTTAATCAGCCAATAGAAGAATTAAAATAAGAATGCTATAAAATACACAATCCAAAAGAAAGCAAGAAAAAAGTTAAAATGGAACAAAGAAGAGATAGACAAATAAAAACAAAGTAGCCCGGGCACCTGTGTGGCTCAGTTGGTTAAGCATCTGACTTCGGTTCAGGTCATGATCTCACAGTTCGTGAGTTTAAGCCAGCAGTGAATTCTCACTGTCTGTGCTGACATCTCAGAGCCCAGAGGCTGATTTGGATTCTGTGTCTCCCTCTCTCTCTGAGCCTCTCCCACTTTCTCTGTCTCTCTCTCTCTCTGTCTCTGTCTTGCAAAAAAATAAATAATAAAAAAAATTAAAAAAACAAATAGCCTATATGACTGATTTATACACAACACATATTGATAACTATATTAAATGCAAATGGTCTAAACTCTGCTTTAGATGGCAAATTGTCTTATTGGATGTAAAAAATTAGTCAAGACCCAATTACATGCCAACTACTACTACAGGAAAGCCAATTTAGGGTGCCTGCGTGGCTCAGTAGGTTAAGCATCTGGCTTTGGCTCAGGTCATGATCTTACTTCATGGGTTTGAGCCCCACATCAGCTCTGTGCTGACCGCTAGCTCAGAGCCTGGATCCTGCTTCAGATTCTGTGCCTCCCTCTCTCTCTGACCCTCCCCTGCTCATGCTATCTCTCTCCTTCTCTCAAAAATAAGTAAAACATTTTAAAAAAATTAAAAAAGAATAAATAAAAAAGATTTTAAAAAATTTAATGACATAGATCCATTAAAAGTAAAAAAAATGAATAAAAGAGAGTTGCCTGGGTGGCTCCATCAGTTAAGCATCCAACTTCAGCTCAGGTCATGATCTCACAGTTGTGAGTTTGTGCCCTGAGTCAGGGACAGCACAGGATCCCACTTTGGATTCTCTTCTCTCTCTGTCTCTCTCTCTCTTCTCTCTCTGTCTTTGTCTCTGTCTCTCTCTCTCAAAAATAAATATTTTTTAAAAAACAAAAAAAGAAAAATCCAATCACTAATTAAAAAAAAGTGAAGTAGTTATATTAATATCAGACAAAGTGATCTTCAGAACAAGGAATATTATCAAGGTTAAAGAGGGATGTTTTATAATGATAAAAGATTTATTTCATCAAAATAAGCACACATCTTAATAGAAAATGCATCTAATAACAGAGCTTCAAAGTACACAAAGCAAAAGTGGATAGAAAAACTGAAAGGTAAAGTAGGCAAGCTCACAATACAGGTGGGGACCTCGTCACTTCCCCTCAGTAAGTGAGAACAAGTAGACAGAAAGTCAATAAGGTAATAGAAGACGTGAATTAGCAACCAGCTCGACATAACTGACATTTATAGAACCGTCCACCAAACAGCAGCCGAGTACATAGTCTTCCCTAGTCCACATGCAATATTCACCAAGATAGACAGTGTGTTGGGCCATAAAAATGATTTCAAAAAAACCAGTAAGCAAAAGAAACCAGACACTAAAAAGTACATTCTCTATTTGTCCATTTACATGAAATTCTAAACAAATACAAATAATAGTAAGAAGAAAATCATAAAATGGTTGCCTCTCATGGCTGGGTTGACTAGAAAGGGGCATGAGGGAATCCTCTGGAGTTGGTGGTAATGTTCTCTCTCTTTTGTCTTTTTTTGTTTTTTTAAGAAATTTGAACTTTTTTTTTTTTTAATGTTTACTTATTTTTGAAAGAAGGAGAGAAACAGAACATGAACCGGAAAGGGGCAGAGAGAGGGGGAGACACAGAATCCAAAGCAGGCTCAAGGCTCTCAGCTGTCAGCACAGAGCCCAATGCAGGGCTCGAACCCACAAACTGAGATCATGACCTGAGCTGAAGTCAGAAGCTAAACTGACTGAGAACCCAGGTGCTCTCTAGCTTGACAAGGGTTTGGGTTGCACAGATGTATGCATTTTTCAGAACTCATTAAATGGTACACTTCAGACTTTTGCATTTCATTGTATATAAATTTTACCTCAGAAGTAAAAAATAGCATAAAAATACTAAAGTCTATTTAGCAATTCTGAAATTACTTTCTGCATTTTCTAGTCTTCAGGAAATGAGTAAATACATTGAGGATAATGCAAGCCACTTTTTCACATCAGAGAACGTAGTTAAAAAAAAGGGAGGTATCTAAAAATAAGGGAGCAGAGTGCCACTTCCACTGAAAGGAACCAGATATCTTGGGGCGGGTGGGGGGGTTGGTCTCAGGCCTGAGGCACAGGGAGAGTCATGTGAGCCTGAACCCTCTTACGTCAGAAAGCAAAGGAGCCAAAGAATGACGACAGGACATAGGAGCCAGCTTAAAGGAATCCCCACAGATTTAACCTGGGACATTATGAACATCAGTCTAAACAGTGATTATAACCCATTGACTGGACTAAAAGTAATGAGTTCAACAAATAATCTATAGTCCACACACATACGTTTAAATAATAAATAAGTAAATAAATTTAAAATAAGGAGGGAAAGCTTTTCCTGATAGTAGAATGCCAAGTAATAAATAGCAAAGGGATGATGAAGTTAGAAAATCATAAACAGATGCCAATGCCAACATTAGTAGTCAAAAGTTTAATGAGAGACAGGATATTTATCTATTCTCAAAACATCCCCCCAAATTGCCTACTAAACAAAGGAAAACTCAGGAACATTACAGTGAAGAAGCCTGGAAGATAATGATAAAGACAATGCTAATGCAATAGGCTAAAAGTCCATGGGGCGCCTGGGTGGCTCAGTCGGTTAAGCCTCTGACTTTGGCTCAGGTCAGATCTCACGTTCGTGGGTTCGAGCCCCACATCAGGCTCTGTGCTGACGGCTAGCTCAGAGCCTGGAGCCTGCTTCCAGTTCTGTGTCCTCCTCTCTCTGCCCCTTCCCCTCTCATGATCTATCTCTCTCTGTATCAAAAATAAATAAAACATTAAAAAAAAAGTCCATAAAAATCTAACCAGAGGCTTGGAGCATTCTAAAGGGGGGTACTGACTGAGCTTGAGAGAAGAAAAAAAATTTTTTTATAAAAAGAGGTGATGTTTGAGGAGACTTACAGGAAGAAGAAAAGTGCATCAGGAAAACTGTCATGGGGAATGGAGAAAGGCATCTATATTTATAGAGACATAGACATGTGGAACAGCATTAACAATTCAGGGAACTGCAAGGGATCCCCTAGTGCTAGAGTGTGGATGGGAAATGAAGCAAAAAGGCCAGACTTCAAAGAGCTGATATGCCAAACTATCACGTTTGACTTTTTCCTGCAGGCAATGGGAAAGCACTGAAGAATTTTAGGCAGAAAAACAGTAAATACGTGTATTCTTTAAAAAAAAAAAAAAGGAAAGAAGGAAAAGAAAAAGAAAAAATCTTAATGTTTTAAAAATAAACACATTCTATAATGGTAAAAAAAAAAAGTTCAACTATAAAATAGCTGTAAGAAAATAAAGATGGGTTTGGCTTTGGGATAAAGAAACATTTCTATACATAAAAGCAAAGAAAAAGGAAGAAGAAGAAAAAGATTAGTAATCCACATTAAAGTACAAAGGGTCTATACATAAAAACAAAAAATGGAAAGTCAGACACAAAGAATGCCAACATATCAGTAAGAGAATTAGGAACATGCCCGTTGCAAGTAGGCAAGGACACTAAAATGATAACTCACGAAAGAACTATAAGTGGTCAACAAACATTTAAATGGTAATTAAAAGGGGAAAATCCTACTTTTCTAGTAGGAGCTGTATATCAGGGTAAACAAGTAGTCCCAGTTGATGGGAAAAAGCTCTACTTAATAGAATAAAAATAAATATAACAGAAAGGATGATAGAATTATAAAATCATCACTTTCAACTCAGATAAAAACATTGATTTAGGCAGAAATTAACAAGGTGGTAAAGTCAGGAGGTGAGTGGTAGACGGACAAAGGACATTCCCCTGATGCCAAAGGACACCACATAGATTACTGTGCACCGAAGGGAAAGGTTGCTGCCACTTTAATCCTGGGGTCAATCTGAACATCCTGACTGACTGGAAGACGTCACAGCCCAGCCACCGGATGTGATGGGTAAGAAGTGCACATCACCTGTCATGTATTCTTTCCAAAACAATGTTTAGCTTGAATCTATCATATCTTTAGAGTTAGCTCCCCATTCACAAAAAACCCCATATATTTTCAATATTTTAGACATTTTTAGTTAAAAAAAGAAAAGTCATCACTTAAACCTTTTAAAAAGAATCTTCCTCTTACTATTTTAATCAGTATCTTCCACACAAACTTTTTTTTTAAATGAAATCAGGGGCGCCCAGGTGGCTCCATTGGTTAAGTGACCACCTTCAGCTTGGGTCATGATCTTCCCGTTTGTGGGTTTGAGCCCTGCATCAGGCTCTGTGCTGACAGCTTGGAGCCTGGTTCAGATTCTGTGTCTCCCTCTCTCTCTGTTCCTCCCCCACTCTTGCTCTGTCTCTCTCTCTCTCTCAAAATTAAATAAACATTAAAAAAATTTTTTAAAAGATCATATTCTACATCTTGTCCTACAACTTGTTTTATGACAATATTTCACAGACAATCCTTCTTCTCAACCCATCTGTCAACATCTGTGGATCTACTTCATTCTTTTTCACAGTGGCAGATGGTAATCAGATGTATGGTAAGTTACTGAATCACTCTCTCTTAATGGCTGTTCAGGTTCCCTTTTCATGCCATTACAGACATTGCTATCACAAACACCATCATATGTACATCTCTGTACAGTGCAAGTATTTAGGTAGAACAGATCCCTTGAAGTAGAATTTTCTGGTCAAAGGGCGTGCGGATTTAAAATTTTTAAAGCTATCCCCAGATTGTTCTCAAAATCCTATACTATCTTATACAGTAACCAATAATGCATGCAATTCTCCCAGATCCTCGAACAAAGCTGGATTTGTATCACCAGACTGTTGAATTTTTTTCCAATTTAAATAGTGGGGGGAAATGGTTACCTCATTGTTAAGCTCATAATTTTGATATCATTAATGAAAATGGCAATTGTTTTATATATTTCTTGGAAAAATGTGTTTCGTCTTTTATAAATTGCCCACTCATCTGTCTCTTTGCCCAAACAATGTATGAGTAACAATTAGTTTGATGAAACACCAGATTTGAAGTAGCTTTTTTAGGGGCACCTGTGTGGCTCAGTGGGTTGAGCGTCTGACTCGATTTTGGCTCAGGTCATGATCTCACAGCTCGTGGGTTTGAGGCCCATATCAGGTTCTGTGCTGACAATGTGGAGCTTGCTCGGGATTGTCTCTCTTTCTCTACTTCGCTGCCCCACCCTGCTCTCTCTCAAGATAAATAAATAAACTTAAAAAAATAAAAAGTTTCAAATATTATAACCTGCGTTAACCAAGAATAAAAGGTTTCCTAGACCTTTGTTATTATGTGTGTCTGTTTGGACCCAAAAGTCTAAAAATCTTTTTGATGTTCTCCCTGTAAAAAAACAGACTCTCATGCCATACTTTCCAGATAGTTTTATTATCATAATCTTCCAGGTGGAGAACCAGAGCACGCAGGGTTGTACTTACTTAGAATCACAAAATGATTCAGTGGCAGACATGCGTCTCAAATCCATCATTCCATCTTATTTTTCAATTATGTGCCCCACGCTTTCCTTCTCCAATTCACTCCCTACCAGTCTCATTTACTGGAATAAAGAGCCAGTTAGTATTCATAGGTTTTATTCAACACATAAATATGTAAGTTCATGAAAGAAGGAAATGACCACACATAAGCTATAAATTATTTCTTGTTCCTGTTTACAAATAATGTTTTAATTACTGTATACTTCTTGGCTATAGGAAAAATGACTTAGAAATAATTTCCCCTCCAACCAAAATTCAGTAAGATATATATTTTAGTACAGTGGTGCTTACACAGAGAAACCTCAGTGTGACATTGCTGCTATAGTTTAAGAAAAAAAAAAAGGTGAGCTGCAAGGAAAGGACTTTAAACTTTTATTACTGGAGAGGGTTTTAGGTGGAGAAGTTCTCCAAATCCAAAATACAGTTTCTCTAACAGCTATAAATACATCCGTCATTTCTTCACCGCCCTCATACAGCAGTGACCTTGTAGGATAGATGGAGTGAAAAGAAAAGCCTATTTCGGAAACTATGTGGCATAATAATACCGCCTCTTTAACCATTTCCTGGGGACTAAGAAATGTCTATTAACATGGAAAAAATGATTAAAATAACAATTACCATGTGTTTATTATATGCTAATTACTTTGCACTCATTTCATTTTTCTAGCAACTCTGTGCCTTAACTATTATAATAATAATTATTATTTTAGAGGACTAAGTCTCAGAGAACTTGGTCATGTTCCCACAGTTAGTGAATTTAAGAGCCAAGATTCAAATCCAGGCTGCTGACTCACATGCTGCTTCTTGTCCCTTCGAACCTTTGCTGCCCCTTGCAGGCGTCACGGCCGACTGGCTGTTGTAGGCTTGTCCTCTCAGGGCCCCGCACGTGTCACAGGGATCCAGCCGTGTCCGGGATTTCCTCTCAGTGTGTGTGAGTTCAGAAAGCCAGTGTCATGAGCTGGTTCATCCTGGAGTGGAGTAAAATACCAGGCCATGAGCATCCCAAGCATGAAGACCTAGCCAGGCACTAGGAGAATGTGAATACAGACAAAATCCACAGGTCTGTGGAGGGAAGAAGAAATAAAAACTAGGGAGGGCACTGAGATTGGAGACAGGGATACCAAAGCCAGACAAGAGGAGATGTCCAGTCCATGCCAAAGATTATAGCAGTCTATTATTGAGAGCCACATAATGGTACGGTCAAGGTTCTCCTGTGGCCAAACAGGAACCAGGGGCAGGAAGGTCTGTAGGAGCCTTGGCTTCTCCCACTTGGGGAGCAACCAGCCTGTGCAAATCTGGAAGCTGGCTGTGGGTGAAAGGCAAACTGTGGGGCTGGGGCTGCAGACCGGAGGGCAGGTGCAGCTTTTTGAGGTGCACCAATGGACCAGGCGGGGCAGCCAGATTCGAAACTAAGTTGTAGGTGACTTTGCTGAGCACACTCAACTTCCCTTTCCAGCCTGTTTCTGACTTAGATTCTTGGAAGGATTAGTCTTTCAATTGCATGGTCTATTCCCACTTAGCCACAGCTGACTGAACCATCTAACCAAAGGAGCTGGCCAACAACCAGACTCTGAATTTGATCTAAGAAACGTAAAGAGTGAGTCAGTCAGATGCTATGCGCATGGAGCTGCAAGGTCATGTAGAGGGGAGGCCAGTGAGTCTATGAAGTGTCACACGTGGCCCAAATTACAGAGGAGCAAATGATTTAGAACATAGCAAGAAAAGCCCAAGAGAAATGAACAGGGCTGTGTATGCTCAGAGATAGAGAGAGGTAACTCATTTTATGGTGTCCAATTGAGGGAATTTCCTCCAATGAAATCTCTGTGAGGCTCCCCTAAGTCTTAATTTTTTTTTTTAAATCCTCTTTTTATGAGTTTTTTTTTTTTAGAATGGATTTCTTTTCTCACCAACAATTTCTGACTCAGGGATTGATTTATGAATAAGAATAACATTGTGGTACAACATAGGGAATACAGTCAACGGTATTGGATTCATGTTGTATGGTGATAGACGGTATCTACACTGGTGGTGAGCAGAGCATAACATAAAATTGTCAAAACACTGTCTTGGACACCTGAAACTAATGTAACACAGTGTGCCAAATGTTTTAATTAAGAAAATGACTGCACACATACGCATACACTCCCTGCGTGCATGAAGGATGTAATTCTACTTTTAAAAAAAAGAATGCCACTGTATTCATCAACAATGAGACAATCGTTCCAACAAGAACTTTTATGTCCATGTACATGGAAAATGGAATTTGTAATCTTTGTGATCAGAGCACCAGAGACCAGAGCGTTGGGTCATCTCCTAAGAAGTTTGGTTTCAGCCTAGGCTGCAGCTGGAGAGCACTTCTCCCTGGAGAAGCAGAGAAAAATGAGCCATCTTTGAGCACCTACAAAGGAACCTAGGATATTACATAGAATTATATCCTTTAACTCTCACAACCTTATTATTTAGTTACAGGAAGAATGTGAAGCTCCAAAAGGTTAACTAAACTGCTCAAGGTCACAGAACTAAGAACAAACACAGCTGAGAATCAAACTCAGACCACTTTTCCTTGGGAGAACCCGGTCTCCCAAAGAGTTAAATACTAGCAGCCACCCATTACCATCCCCTCCTCCTTGGACCGTGCAATGGGTAATATCATGCGTCAGCCTGGCTGGGCCACGGTGTTTGGCGGTTAATCAAACATTTTTCCAGGTGTTTCTGAGATGGCGTTTTTTGGATGAGATTTCATTTAAATCTGCGGACTTTGAGAAAAACAGCTTGTCTTGTATAATGTGAGTGAGAGTCATCCAGAGAGTAGAAGGTCTAAAGAGAACAAAGACACTGACTTCTCCTCAGCAAAAAGGAATTCTGCCAGCAGAGCCTTCAGAATTGAACGGCAGGACTGGTTCTCCTCCGGGTCGCCAGCGGTTTAGCCTTACTAGCCTCTGTAATCGTGTGAGCCATTTCCTTAAAATCAATCTCTCTCTCTGTCTCTTTCTATTTCTCTGCACGCGCACATGCACACGAGCACGCGCGCACACACACATATACACACACCCTCTTATTTCTGCATCTCTGGACAACCCTGCTCATACAGGCAGTGATAGGCAAGTAATAGTAGATTCTCTTTTTACTCTAGATAAGTTAGGGCCATTACTTCTAACATCTTGGGTTAGTAGGAAAGCACACAAAACCACAAAACAGAATATGGTATAAAAAAAACTCCCCTCTCTTGTATATTAAATCCCATTAGAGTCCATTTTAGAGACTTACTTTCCTAACCTTGTTTTCAGATTCCAGCTTAGCTCAGTGTTTCAAATAGTGGGAATATATAAATTCACCAGGATATTGCTTGTCATATTTTAATACCAGCAATAATAAGTACTGATTCTGAACCTATATTCTTCAGCACAATCACAAATCTCTGTAACCTCTATCCACACACAAATGTCATTGATACCTGCAAGTGCCAGAGGGGTGTTAATCTGAAAAGTTTTATTGGTGGTAATTTGTTTGAAGGTGGCAAACTGAATCATAAATCAAGCTAGAGTTGTGTTTCAATACTCTTCATTAGTATACAAAATTATTGGAAAGATATGGGGATAGTGAGTCAAAACTGAAACCTTCGCTCATTCAGTCAATGACACGTATGCTATTTTGAAACATTTTCCTCTTTTCAGGCAACCAATAACTGTTTTACTGGGAAAAGTGAAGAACATATGGACAGTATTTATTAAAATTGTACTGTTGTACCAAATGGCAATGATATTATTTAGATAATAAGAATGCCCATGTTTTAATAAAATAAAAATCATCATAATGAAATTACAGTTAAAATTATATAAATTCTATCTTTAATTATATAATTAAAATATAATTTATATTTTAAAAATATATCCTATATATTTTGAAATAAAAGGCATACTTATAAATAACCCATGGATTAAAGGAAAAATTATAACAAAAATTATGACTGTTAAATTTGTACAACAATGGGTGTTCCTGGGTGGCTCCGTCAGTTAAGTGTCCAACTCGTGATTTCAGCTCAGGTCATGATCTCACAGTTTATGGGTTTGAACCCCACATTGGGCTCTGCCTTGACAGTGTGGAGCCTGCTTGGGATTCTCTCCCACCCCTCTCTCTGCCCCTCACCTACTCGCACATGTGTGTACTCTTTCTCTCTCAAAATAAATAAATAAACTTAAAAAAAAGATAAGAAATAAGTGTTAACAAGGATGTGGAGAAAAAAAAAAAACCTTGTGAACTATTTGTGGGAATGTAAATTGGTGCAGCCACTGTGGAAAACAGTATGAAGTTTGCTCCAAAAATTAAAACTATGATCCATATGATCCAAGAATACCACTAATGGGCATTTTCCCAAAGAAAATGAAAACACTAATTTGAAAAGATATACACACCCCTATGTTTACTGCAGCATTATTTACAAAAGCCAAGATATGGAAACAGCCTGAGTGTCCATTGATAGGTGAATAGATAAAGATGTAATACACACACACTGGAATATTACTCAGTTATAAAAAAGAATGACATCTTGCCATTTGCATCAACATGGATAGATGTAAAGGATATTATGCTAAGTAAAATATGTCAGACAGAGAAAGTAAAATACAGTATCATTTCACTTATGTGTAGAATTAAAAAACAAGTGAATAAACAAAAAGCAGGAACATATCCATAAATACAGAGAACAAACGGGTACCAGACGGGAGGAAGGGTTGGGTTGGGTAACATGGGTGCAGGGGAGGGAATACAGGCTTCTGGTTATGGAATAAACAAGTCACAGGAATAAAAAGCACAGCCTGAGGAATACATCAATGGTGTTATCGTGGCATCGCATGGCGACAGACGGGCGCTGCACTGTGTTGCACACAGCAGAACATACAGACTTGTCCAATCACTACCTCGTAATGTAACACTGTGTGTCGACTCTACTTCAATTAAAAAAAAAATGTGTGGTTTCATGGAATTAAGTGACTTGGTGGTAAAGAAGTGCCCAGTGGTGAGGGTGAACAAAAGGAAAGAAAGAGGGTGATTGGGCTGGTGGGAAAAGGGGCACTGGTGACAGAGAGGAGAAAGTTAGTGGGAGGAGGGTCTGGCAGTAGAGAGGTCCTGGAGGCAAAGATGAGAAAGCTGGAAACAGGGGTGAAAAAAGGGTAAGTGAGGGGTGCCTGGGTGGCTCAGTTAGTTAAGTGTCCAATTTCAGCTCAGGTCATGATTTCGTTATTTAGTGTTCGAGCCCCGTATTCGGCTCTGTGCTGACAGTTGAGAGCCTGGAGCCTCCTTCAGATTCTGTGTCTCCCTCTCTCACTGCTCCTCCCCAACTTGTGCTCTGTCTCTCTCTCTTTCAAAAATAAATAAACATTTAAGAAAATTTTAAAAAAGAGTAAGTGAAAAATAAAATGAGCCCCGTGGCAAAGAGGGCTTTGAGCCAGAGGAGATAGGACATTGGTAGGAGGGAGCAAAGGTTAGCGGATAGGACTCCAATGGCAGAGTGGTGGCAGGGAGGACAGTTCCGGGTGAAGGGAGTGATGGAGTGTGAAGTCTGGATGGGGTGAGAGAAGGGGAGAGACAGGGGGTGTTAAGAGGTCAGAGCCAATGTCAGTACCTTGCCCGAATTTGTGATAGGCCGGCATTCCGAAGGACTCCGCAGAGGGCTGCTAACTGCTGTCCCGAGGGTATGGTGAGAGCTGGGTGCCAGATTAGAGTACGGTCACAGCACCTATGGAAGCCAAGGAGGACCAGAGGGAGCATCCCTTCCCACACACTCAGCTGCTAACACGCGGCTGCCCCCATCGGAACACTTGCCTCGGTGGCTGCAAGACACAGAGGAGGGAGCCGCGTCAGAAGCCGGATGAGCAAGGACGGCCAGGCAGGCTTGCTGGGGAAGGAGCACCAGAAGCTATAGCCCCCTCACTTCCGAGCATCTGCTTTTGGAGAAATTCCTTCCTACACAGAAGAGGACATGCTCAACAATGTTCACATCAGCATTGCTTGTCATAGCAAAATAAAAGTTAGTCATGCACTAAAACAGGTGGCAATGGGACTTGAATGAATTAGAACCACACATATTAAGAAGAAAAAAATATCTCCAAAGAACTTCAATAAAAAAAGTTACAAAAGGATACTAAGAGTACAATATCATTTATATAAAGTTTCAACTCTACAAAATAGTACTGTTCTGGTTGCACACAGGAATAGTAAAAGTGTAAAGACTTACATGGGAACCACAAACACAGAATTCAAGATAATGGTGATTTTAGGGGTGGAAGGAGAGAGGGAAGGTGCTTCCGACTCAGCTCTAAAGCTGAGGAATGGACACAGTGCTCTATACTCTTTTAGTGTCTTTTTAAGTATCTGAAATAAATTGATATTTAAAGAAGAAACTCAGAGGCATGTGGTTTATTATTCTCTCTACTTTTCTGGAATTTGAAGTTTTTTTCCAAATTAATAAAATATTGTATTTTAATATATACTCTACATGAATAACTCCCTCTCTTCTATTGCCTGTATTTTACCACTCAAATGAACTGAAGATGGAATGAGGTAGTGATATTATTATGAAAGTAGTGAGAGCCAAGGCTTTCTCTACTGAGAACCAGAACTTGAAATAAATCAGGTTTGGTTCAGTCTGGGGTATTACTAAGATTTAATTATTTATAAGCTAAGTGTCATAAGGGTCCATGATCCTTAAAAGAACTAATCACATTTCAAAGGGCATCGAAAACCATATAAATGTAATAAAGTTGCATAGTCTAGTCATCAGCTTGTTACCTGAAAGTCTGTGGAGGAAGTTCCTTCCTTCCTTCCTTATATTCCAGAGACCAGCCTAGACTTCCATCAGACTTTGTAACAATGTCATTTAATATTTATGAAGAAGAAACAAAGATTTTATACATAAACACAAACACACACACACACTCACACTCGACCCATATTTTATAAGGAAATGTACATATTTAACAACATCAGATACACTGGTAGATGCCTATCAGGATGCATGGGTAAAAATAAAATAAAATTATATAAAACTAGAAAGGAGCCTTAGGTGGACTGATAATGATAATTTGCCATGAATCAAGGAGTAAGCTTAAGTCAACTCTCAGCATTTCAGGTTAAAAGCAAAAAAAACCAAACCAAACGAAAATACCAACCTGGTGCCTTGACCTTACACTACTTATAAATTAGAGGGGAAAAGAAAATTTGTAATATAAATGTGAGGACTTGTAAAATGGGAAGAACTTCTCGATTCTTAGAAAAAGACACAGTATGATCATCTCTATATTGAGTCAGTAATTTGATTATCAAACAAATTTTTTCCCAAGAGGGGGAAAAGCTCATCATCAGGAGTTCAGAGGAAGGCATTTCATAGGTACACCCGTTGTCATACTTTCATTCTCTTGAACGGTCGCACGTGGCTACAAGTGAAGAACCGAGAGAAGCCCATAGAGAGAAAAGAGAGCTCTGCTGAAGGATGTCAAATTCCCTGGCATAAGGTAAACACAAGCCCTCCCTCACGCTGGAGTGAAAAGAACATCAAGGCAAATATCCAGGAGATGCCACCTGCAACATATAAGGATACAGGCCTGGCGAACATCTGATCCTACTTCTTTTTTTTTTTTTAAGTAGTTTAATGTCAAATTGGTTTCCATACAACACCCAGTGCTCTTCCCCATAAGTGCCCTCCTCCATCACCACCACCTCTTTTCCCCCTTCCCCTTCAGCCCTCAGTTCATTTTCAGTATTCAGTAGTCTCTCAAGTTTTGCGTCCCTCTCTCTCCCCAACTCTCTTTCCCTCTTCCCCTCCCCCTGGTCCTCCATTAGGTTTCTCCTGTTCTCATGTTAGACCTATAAGTGCAAACATGGTATCTGTCCTTCTCTGCCTGACTTATTTCGCTTAGCATGACACCCTCAAGGTCCATCCACTTTCCTACAAATGGCCAGATTTCATTCTTTCTCATTGCCATGTAGTACTCCATTGTGTATATATACCACATCTTCTTGATCCACTCATCAGGTGATGGACATTTAGGCTCTTTCCAT
>NC_043704.1:68289666-68301807 GCF_006229205.1 Suricata suricatta | reverse complement strand
CTTCAAACACATCTCCTCTTCCTAAAATGATGCTACAGGGCAATTTCCTACTTGACACATCCCCAAAGGCAAGGGAAATGAAAGCAAAAATGAACTCTTGGGACCTCATCAAGATAAAAAGCTTCTGCAGGGCAAAGGAAACAATCAAGAAAACTAATAGGCGACTGAAAGAATGGGAAAAGATAGTTGCAAATGACATATCAGATAAAGGGCTAGTATCCAAAATCTACAAGGAACTCACCAAACTCCACACCCACAAAACAAATAACCCAGTGAAGAAATGGGCAGAAGACATGAACAGACACTTCTCCAAAGAGGACATCCAGATGGCCTACAGGCACATGAAACGATGCTCAACATCACTCATCATCAGGGAAACACAAATCAAAACCACACTGAGATACCACCTCAAACCAGTCAGAGTGGCTAAAATGAACAAATCAAGAGACTATAGATGCTGGCGAGGGTGTGGAGAGACGGGCACCCTCCTACACTGTTGATCCTCCTTCTATTACTAAAAGCAGAACCAAATATACACCAAAACTACTTGCAGTTAATATGATGTGACACCACCCCTGTGATGGGAGAATTCGGGGGTTTCTGTGTTAAAATGCAATTTGTTTTAGACAAGACAGGATATGGGCTTAATACAGCAAAGGCTTATATTTATCGCTCATATCACAGTCTGGCATCAGGCTACTCCCTTGGTAGCTTCTCTCCAAAGAGGGAGTCCGGAATCTTGGTTCCTTCATCTCAAACAGTTGGCAAGTAGGGATGAGAGAGCCAGAGAATCGATCACACAGGATGTTTTAAGACCAAACTGGGGGCACCCGTGTGGCTCAGTCAGTTAAGCATCCAACTTCGGCTCTGGTCATGGTCTCAAGGTTTGTGAGTTCAAGCTCTGTGTTGGCCTGTGTGCTGATAGCTCAGAGCTTGGAGCCTGCTTCGGATTCTGTGTCTCCCTCTCTCTCTGCCCCTCCCCAACTAGTGCTCTCTCTCTCTCTCTCTCTCTCTCTCTCAAAAATAAATAAACATTAAAAAATTAAAATTAAAAAAAAAGAGCCAAACTGAAGGTGGCTTACTTCATTCCCCTACATTTCAAGGATAAAAGCAAAAGCATAGACACCCATACCTGCAAGGAAACAGAATTTCTGAGGGCCCAAGAAGAACAAACAGGATGAGAAATGCATGCTGCCTCTGCCAGAGGACTGGTATTAGGAAAATTATTGAAGAAATAAAAAGTTGCTAACTTTTGATGCATGTGACAACAGTATGTGGCCACTTATTTATAGAAACAACCAATCCTGACTTTTCACACTGATCTCAACAGCAAATCTAAGCATAAAAAAGAGCAAAAAAATCCAGCCTACTTTCTCCCTAGTTGTGCAAGAGCTCAGTAAAATTGTAGAATTTATGCTGATGAGACAGGTCTCATAGTGATAAATAAACCTTCCATCCCATTAAGGTTCATTCCTTTATCTCTCTCAAAGTGTAGGTTTTTGAATTCAAGGTAATTTCATTTAGTGGAAAAAGAAATTCGAATTCAATCATTTATTTGGATGTAAATTTCAAAAAGAAAAAAGAGAGTATATATATATGTATATGTATATATATGTGTGTGTGTATATATATATGTGTGTGTGTATATATGCCTCTGCCTGGCTTTCCTCTGGGCGGCACAAAGCTCAGAAAACAAACAAGCAAACAAAGAACCCCCCAAAAAACATAAAACAAAAACAAAACAGTATTAGGAATTCACATGCCCAGAAAACCAAAAGAAGGCTTCTCTCAACATTTTCTGCAAAAGCTCCTTGCCCTCCTCTTACAACAAGTGACCAACCTGCAGACAGCGGGCCTTGCAACTGGGAGTGGCTGTTCTTATCTCTTTTCTGGCATAATGGGTCTCTTATCCCTACTACCACTAGTACTACTTACCACCACTGCTATCCTATGGTCACTCCTATCGCTAACTTGCAGTTAGTGAGTTTGTTATAGGCCGTGTACTGGGCTCTGCTCTTATACAACTTTCTGTTATTGTTTGAAACAACCCAGGATGGAGAAATAATCATGCTGCCTTTTGTGTAGAAGAAGAAACTAAAGCACAGAGAGATCAGGTGATCCTATCCAAGGTTGCACAAGTAGGTGACAGCAGCCTGGAGCAAGGACTGTGACCTAGGCTCTAACTGAGGTATTTAGCATCTTTGCCTCACTGGCCCTCTGATAGTATTTGACAGTAATTCTTAATATTAATATTGAGTAACACCATAAATGGGGGTGGGGGGAGAAAATCACCTGCTCTTCCAGAGGTTACATCCAGAGATAACCACTATTAATTTATTGCTATATTTCCTTTAACCCTTTTTTCATCCTTGGGTCAAAATAGAGGTGACACCATCATCATCATCATCATTATTATTATTGTTATCATCATCATCATCATCATCATCATCATCATTTTAGAAAGAGAGAGCAAGGGAGAGAGGTAGAGAGGGACAGAGAGAGACCATCTTAAGCAGGCTCCATGCCCAGAAATGAGCCCAAGGTGGGGCTCAATCCCACAATCTTGGGATCATGACCTGAGCTGCAATTAAAAGTCAGATGCTCAACCAACTGAGCCACCCAGGCACCCCCACATTATTTCTTTTTTAACTGCTTTGTTGAAATATAATTCACATACCGCATAATGACCCATTTAAAGTACAGCGTGTGGATTCATGGCTCTTCGTGCCTGGAAAGAGTTGTGCCATCATCACTACCATCTAAATTTAGATTATTTTCATCACTCCAAAAAAAGCTCCATATCCACACCGCCACACTCTTACCTCCAACTCTGGACAACCACTAATGTATTTTGTGTCCCTCTAGATGTGCCTTCTCTGGACACGTCATATAAATAGAATCATACCGCATGTGGTCTTTTGCGATGACTGGCTTCTTTCACTTAGCGTGAAGCTTTCAAAGTTGATCCATGCCATAGCACTTATCAGAACTTCATTCCACTTGTTATTATTCGATGGTATGTCTACGCCACATTTCTTTACTCATCCGTTGATGGACATTTGGGTTGTTCCCACTTTTTAGCTATTATATATAATGCTCTCTTAAAAATTCACATAACATTTGTTTTGTATGGACATACATTTTCATTTTTCCTAGGAGTGGAATTGTTGGCTCACATGGTAACCCAATGTTTAATTTTTTGATGAACTTCCAAACCATTTTCCAGAGCAGGTGCACCACTACAGATTCCCATCACGGTGACTGAGAGTTTCTCTTGTGCCACATCCCTGCCAACACTGTCGTCTTTTTGATCATCGCCATCCTAGTGAGTGTGAAGTTGTATCTCACTGTGCTTTTAATTTGCATTTCTCTAATGGCTAGTGATGTTGACTATCTCTCTTTCATGTGCTTCTTGGCCATTTGTTTATCTTTGGAGAAATGTCTATTTAAATCTTTTGTCTATTTGAAAAATTGGATTACTTGTCTTTTTTGTTGTTATGAATTCCTTACATATTTTGTATATAAATCCCTTAGAATATACCTGATTTGCAAATATTTTCTGCCACTCTGCAGTTTGTCTTTTCACTTTCTTCACTGGTGTCTTTCAAATCACAAAATTTTTTAATTTTGATGAAATCTAACTTACCTATTTTTTCTTTTGTTGCTTGTGATTTTCATGTCATATATAAGAAGGTCAAGGCTTATTTTTAATAAAAATATTTTAAGATAAGAATCATCTTAGATAAAACATTTTTCCCATATATTTTTTCATATATTTCATGAGCATTTTCACCTGTAATTTACCTAAAAATTTTCTCCAAAATATTACTTTAAGGTTATACTATCTAGTTTTATCAAGCCTTTAAAGAAATAGTAGAATTGGAGAAGATGCTGGGAAAACATCGCAAAAAAAAAAAAAAAATCCCAAACTAGGAAGTTCCCAACAAGAACTTAATAACACATTCATTTTTATGTATTTATTTTTGAGAAGGAGTGCAAGCAGGGGAAGGGCAGAAAGAAGGGGGTGTGCAGAGGATCTGAAGTGGGCTCTGAGATGTCAGCACAGAGCCCAACCCAGGGCTCGAACTCACCAACTGCGGGATCATGACCTGAGCCAAATCAGACACTCAACCAACTGAGCCATCCAAGCATCATCCATTTATTTTTAAAGTAATATAATCACTTCACAAAAATGCAGAAAGTAGAGAAAAGGCATAAAAGCGCCCACACTCTGATCACCCTGGTAGTCCCATCATTATCATTTTCATATACTTACTTCTGGTACTTTTTTTAGCTTATCTTTGCAGAATTGCAATCATACAGTATATATAAATTTGCATTCTGTTGTTAAATTTAGTCCACCATGAGATCCTTGCCATGTTTCTCCCTAGTTTTTATAACTAGCATTTTTACCAGCTGCAGGATATAGCGAATGAATGTACTATAGTTTACATAACTATTCTTTTATCAAATATTTGGCATTTTTTCCAGAAACTCCCTCTTTTTGCTTTTTTTCCCTAATATAAGTAATGCACAGATGAACATTTTCTTGCTTATAATAGCTGTTTCCATGCTTGGGATTATTTCCTTGTGATACATACCTAGAATTGTTCAATTGAAAGATAATTTTGTGTGTGTGCCTCTCCATAGAGATTGCCAGATCACTTTCCAAAAGATCTGATTCACTTCAAAATGCTGCTAGTGATGACTGATGATTATATTTTGGGGCCCATCATTAAAAAAATGATACTTCACTAATTTAAGTGAGAAAAAAAGTTCCTTGTTTTAAGTTGCATTTCATTTTTTTTTTAAAGTGGGCTTCACACCCAGCACAGAGGCCAATGCAGGGCTTGAAGTCACAACCCTGAAAACAAGATCTGAACTGAGATTAAGAGCTGAATGCCTAACTGACTGAGCCACTCAGGTGCCCCAAATTTGCATTTCATTTTATTACTACTTAAATTCAACATTCTTTGTAGGTGGGACATTCCAGTTTTATTTCCTCCAAGTTGATTACTGTGAGGAACATGGTAGATATGTCATGTATTATATATGCATAATATGCATGTATCTATAGCTACACATCTATGAATTTCAATATACAGTTCTAAGGATCTATTACTTTCAAATGTTATTTTGATAGTAAATTTGTGTTTATAACTTTGTCACAGAGATACAATGTCAGTAAATTTCTGCTATCCCTGCTGAGCCAGGGTCTGTATTTAAGTAGGTTTGGGGTTTTTTTCCTGGGCAGAAGGGCAAGTGAGGTGAACAGACAGATTAATAAAAAAACATGTTCATTAAGGTAAGGTATTATTATATCTTGGTATTGCTCAGGTTAACATTTTATAGCCAAGTTCCCATCATTTTGTAGACATCTTTTAGTATGTAATTATTTTAAATATAGCCTATTATTTTAATTATCTCTAATTAAAAGCACTTTTACATATCAATGTGTATTCTAGTAAAAAGGAACTTTGAATTCTTCCCATTTTATAATACAGTTCCCTATTTCTCTCTTCAAAGTAATTTTATATGTAGGCAGTAAGTCCCAGGGAGCCCCTTTAGAGGAGCTATGAATTTTAAAACTAACCCACATTTTTATTTTACTGTGCTACAGAAATACTGTTACAGGACTTTTGCTAAGTGTTTTTGTGCCTTCACTAAGTATTCCTTTTATCTGATTATTCACATGCTGCTTTCCATGAATACTAACTACTTCTATTTGGCATTTTATTTCATAGTGAGAAGGCAGATTCACCTTATCCTAATTATCATTATTATTCCACCACCCAGGTAGTCTTTGGAGACCACAAGAAGGTGTCCTGTTATTTGCAGTAATGGTCAATCATCACCATTGGAATTAATGCACAATTAGGTTGAGTCATGAATACACAGACTCAGACGCCTCTCTTAAAAAACTGAAGTGAAGGCTTTGAGATTAATTTCACAATGTAGTTTTTTCTTCATTGCTTTTTAAAAGCTTACAAAATAATATCTATTTACTTCCCACTTAACTTTGGGACTTTTCCATTTATCTGAGTCAAATGAAGGAAAGTCCAACTTACTTAGTTTGAAGGCCTTTGTTCCACTTCTCCTTCTCCATTATTATACTCGTCTCTCCATGTAATTGGTTCCTTCTTTCCCTATTACTATTTTATTTTAATCTCATCTAGGGCCCCATTTGTGTTTATAACTTTGTCACAGAGATACAACGTCAGTAAATTTCTGCTTTAGCTGCTGAGCCAGGTATTATTTCCCCTTTCTGGGTGCCCTTCTTTTTGTCTTCTCTTGTTCTTTCTTTGAATACCACCAAGTATCTAGCAGCATCCCTAGTTAAGGAAACCTCACTTTTTTACAATTTTTGTTTCTTATATTAATATTTGTCTTAATTTTCATAGGCTATCAAAGTAATTTATGCCCATTATATAAACCACAAAAACACAAAAAAGTAGTAAGAAATGAAAACCTCCTGTTATTCCAACTTCCAGAGGTAATCTACCTTTAATTTGTTGTTGTATTGCCTTCAAGTCTTTTTTTAAGTTTATTTATTTATTTTAAGAGAAAGAGAGAGGGGCACCTGGGTGGCTCAGTCAGTTAAGCATCCAGCTTTGGCTCAGGTCATGATCTTACAGTTCGTGGGTTCGAGCCCCACGTTGGGCTCTGTGCTGACAGCTAGATCAGAGCCTGGAGCCTGCTTCAGATTCTGGATCTCCCTCTCTCTCTGACCCTCTCCTGCTTGCACTGTCTTTCTCTGTCTCTCAAAAATAAATAAAAAGCATTAAAAAATGTAAAAAAAAAAAGAGAGAGAGAGAGAAAGAGAGAGAGAGAGTATACAAGCAGGGGAAGGGCAGAGAGAGAGGGAGAGAGAGAGAATCCCAAGAAGGCTCCACACTCAAGCCCACAAACCATGAGATCATGACCTGAGTCGAAGTCAAGAGTCAGACACTTAACTGACTGAGCCACCCAGGTGCCCAAAGGTGTTTTTTTTTGTATAATAATAATAATAAACCTGAACAAATCAGGATCAGTATCTTATTAGATATATTTGGTATATAGCGTTTCTCATTTTTACTTCTAATTTATCTAAAATTTGTAATAGTCATTGAAAAGAAATCAGAATATCTAGGAAAGCAAGATAAAGAAAATGAAAATCAACCAAAATTTTATCATCCAGAGAGAATCACTTTTAACATTTTGACCTATGTATTTCTGCTCTTTTTTCCTATGTATATTCCTATGCATATATTATTGTAAAAATTGGATCATGCTCTCTCTATATTTTGCAAAATATTCAATTCAGTGTGAAAATTTCCAATATTTACTCAACACGCATTCATCAAGCACTTAACATGTTCTGAGTGTTGGGGCAATATAGAAAAGTGGACAGAAAATTTCTTTGCCATCCTAGTTCTTATAGTCTAGTGAGGAAGAAAGACAATAAGCAAACAAATAGTAATAGGACATCCTAAGAGTCATGTGCTATGGAATAAAAGAAAGCAAGGTAAGGGTTAGAGATCCATGGAAAGGGAGCTAGCGCCTTTGCCTGGGGAGGTGAGAGAAGGCCTTCCCCCTGAGGAGATGATATTTGTACAGATTCCAAACAAACAGTATTATTTTTCTGGATTTTGTGTTATTTCTGGTATATTTCAGTTTTTTAAGTGTTTTATTTGCGATTTCTCCCTTGCATTCTGAATACATATTTGCCTTTGTCTTTAATTTTGAATTCCCTTAAAGAGAATCCCTAAACTGTATAATCATCAGGCCTCATTCATGATGGATCTATAGCTGGCAGCAGTCTGCAAGGGAGGCTGGGAGATGGACATCTTGACAATGGCTTTCTCTGTCAGGGGTGGGTGGTCACTGGCTCAGCAGCTCAGAGCCCAGCCTGGCAGTGGAAAAACTCAGAAGCAGATTCATATTATAGAACTCTGGGCATATTTAGGACTTAGGGGTCCCAAGTACACCCAAAAGTGAGGCTGAAAACAAGAGGACTGGTATAATACACACAGGGCAAAAGATAGACTCCCAGATTCTACTGCCACCTCGTCAGATTCTACAACCTCCTTCCCCACCCGTGGTTTACTCCAATTCGTTCTCTGAGTTATTGCTATCAGCAATTTACTTTCTTCAGACACCTCTTTTATTTCCAACATGTCAAAGACTTCTGAAACCTAGTGTCTGCTTGCATTCAGATAAGCCCCTCTGTGCTTCACATGTTTATTTCTTGATAGAGGAATTTTGAAACCCAGACCAATTTCTTTCCATGCTACAGAAAGTGGAAGGTTTGAAAGCAGTCAGATGATGACAGGAATTAAACATCCTGTTAGAAGAGACATTTGCCTGGCAGACTCGCAGCCTAGATGCCAAGCTGATCACCCAGTGATGTGGCAGCATTTGAAATGTCATGTTCTGCATGTCCTGCTCACTCTATGCTCTGCACAAATATAGTGGTGTTGTTACCATCACTTACTTGGCTGCTTTTGAGTCCTGAAGCCAAGATATTTTAGCTGCAAGGATCCTGCATTGCATTGATAATGTGGACAGCTTTATATATGTAGCTTCCTATTGAATGTTTTTTAGAAACAATTTTCAGGAGAGTTAAAGGCAGCAATAGATCATAAGCAACTTAATCATTTAACCATAATGAAAAATTTCCAACTTTGGAGAATAATATTGGAAAAATGTATTTCCCTTAATCTTTCCCAATTCCTCTTGCCTTGCTTCCATTATGTACAAGTGAGCTCAGTACTGCACACCAGTAAAGCCTGCAGGACTCAACATGCTGGTTCTGAACTTCAGCAGCACAACAGAACAACCTGGAGATCTTTTAATACACATCAATGCCAGGGATTCATTCCCAGAGATTCTGGTTCAGTGGTTTGGGCTAGGCCCCTGGCCCTGATTATTTTTCAAGTTCCCCGAGTGGTTAATCATGCAGCCAGGATTAAGAACCACTGTACCTGGTCTATCCCTTTCCCAAGGACTGAAAGGGCAGAAAATCTTGGTGACTGTACTCAATTCAGCCCTTGGGGTTAACAATTTCCGATGACAAAATGCTGGTGGCATCACTTCCTTTTCCTCATTGTGAGGGACTGAGAGCTTGAGAGAGGAAGACATCTGGGGCCCATGGGGCACAACTCTCAGCTCAGGCTAAAAGGTGCTGTCATACAAAGACGGCCTTCCCTCTCAGCTAAAATACTTGGAGCAGGAGATGTGGTCCAAGAGGATGAAGAGGTTCTTGAAAATGTACATTCTGACTTTATAGTCGGAAGTGATCTCAGTGAAAAGGACACACAGGAAAGAATCCAGTGGAGGCCAGCTCAGGGATGGGAAAGCAACAGGGAATAAGGAGGGCATATAAAGAGATCTGGAGGGGGTTCCTGGGAAGCTC
This sequence comes from Suricata suricatta, assembly GCF_006229205.1. Taxonomy (NCBI): domain Eukaryota; kingdom Metazoa; phylum Chordata; class Mammalia; order Carnivora; family Herpestidae; genus Suricata; species Suricata suricatta. The sequence goes on along the minus strand of NC_043704.1, from coordinate 68,292,413 downwards.
AGTTGACTGAGGCTTGCAGCAAAAAGCTATGGACACGAGAAAGGGCTGCTCTAATGAAGTGAAGAGTAAGAGGTTCACTGAAGGAGATCTGGGCTCACTGTTCGGGGCCAATTACTTAATGTTGATGGATGATAAAAAGAGTAAATGCCACAACTGTTGTTCCTTTTTTTTTTTTTAACCATCTATAAATTATATTAAATTGGTTCAATTACTGCTTACCAAATCTTTTTTTAAATATAATTTATTATCAAGTTAGCTCACATACAGTGTATACAGTATGCTCTTGGTTTTGGGGGTAGATTCCCATGACTCATTGCTTACATACAACACCCAGTGCTCATCCCTCAATGCACATCACACGGTTTCCCCTCTCCTCCACCCCTCATCAACCCTCAGTTTCTTCTGTATTTAAGAGTCTCTCTATGGTTTGCCTCCCTCTCTGTTTGAAACAATTTTCCCCCTTCCCTTCCCCCATGTTCCATTTACTCTGTCAAGGAGAATGATCACTATACTGAAAAGGATAGGATGATCTTTGGTTATGAGGAACAGGGATCCAAGACAGAAAGTTTAACTGAAAAAATATGCAAAAACAGCTAGGAAATTTCTAAAAAAAATTAGAATAGGATGTTTAAAAATAAAATGAAATGAAAATGGGTAAAGCTGTGCAACAGGGCAGGATGTACAGCATCCAAGTAGATTTTGAAATTTGTTATGCAGTAATTGGGGCGTTTCAGTGGAAAAAAGGATAAATTATTCAAAATGATGTTGGAGCAAGTGGCAAGACATCTTTAAAGAAAAAGCTAGATATTAGTTCCTTAAATTGAAATAAACTTGAGAAGTATTTTAAAATACCGGAAAAAACCACAAAGAAATTTATACAGGTGATCCCTGGACAACATGGGTCTGAACTGTGCAAATCCACTTAAATGTCGATTTTTTTGAGAAATACAGTTCTGTGAATGTATTTTCTCTTCTTTATGATTTTTAAGTGACATTTTTCTAGCTTTTTAATAAGCATATGGTATTATATATATATAAAACATACAAAATATTTGTTTGTTGATTATGTTTTCAGTAATGCTTCTGGTCAACAGTAGGCTATTAGCAGTTAAGTTTTTGGGGAGTCAAAGTTGTCTGTAGAGTTTTGATTGCATGGGGGGTGCCCCTCATCCCCATGTTGTCCAAAGGTCAAGATGTGATCTTGGTGGAAAAGAATGTTCTAAATCTGTATGTCTAAATACACATACATATATACACACATATATATACATACATATATATATATATACACACACAACCACACACACACACAAACATACCTACATACACAAAAAGCATACATGTTTGTTCATAAACCAAAAAAAGAAAACAAAACAAATTGTTGGCAGGATACACATCAAACTTGACAGCAGTTATTTCTGGGTCATGAAACTAGAGGACAATAAAGGTAGTTACTCTCTCTCTCTCAATCTCTCTCTCGATATATATATATAATTTGGTTATGAGCTTAGTGTACATATATAAAATATATATTTCTATATATACATATACATATATACACATATAGCATATATGTATATACATAATAAAATATATGCATACTAAGTTAATAACTAGATACATTATTTTTATATAATATAAATGTATAATATATTTAATTATTAGCTAGGTATTAGTTGATTTAGTATTACAGGAAAGATATATAAAATAAAGATAAGTTAGTAAAAAAAAGTCAACATTTGTTTAGAGTTTGAAGAAAAGCATTTGCTTGTTCTAAATAATTTCAAAAATTTTAGCTCAGACAAATCTCCTCCCAGGGTCCTAAAAGAATGTGGCTGCGTCATAGTCCAGGAAAGGGAAAATGTACTGAGCAGGCATTTGGTTTAGTTATAACTAGTGGGGCCTGGGAAGGAGGCAATGACCACTAGAAAGAAGCAGCACCAACTAGAAGTTCTGTTGGTCATGGGAGACTAAGGGACACTGTGAGGCATCTGAGCTCACTAGCCCTGTGAACTTGGACAAGTTGACTCACCTCACCTCTCCTCCTAGAGCCTTGGCCTCCCCATCACACCACAGCTGTGTGAGCACTGGATGAAATGGAGCAGCTAAAGATGCTTCCACACTGGACGGGGCTGTGCCCAGGTGAGATGAAGCTTTATTATTCTCTCACAGGGTTATTAGGAATTAGAGGAATGTGATTAAATACAGTATAGCCAGACCTGAACAAAACATCTGATAACATTTTCCATTGTATTTTTCAGGAAGGCTGGAAAATATGAGTTGGAGGCTCGGGCGATGAAGTGGGTTAGGAACTTGTGGAATGACCATGCCTATGGATGTTGAACTAATGGACTGACAGGAAATTTCTGGCAACCTGTCACAACGTTCGAGGCCATACTCTCTCTTTCACATTTTAATTCTTATCAAACTCGCAAGTGACATGAAATTAAAGATAGAAAGCTTGTCAGAGACAAAAACAGAATCTGAAACACCCTGTCAGGCTAAAACAAAGATGGATTTTTCAAGATAAATGTAACTAAAGTAATTTTGTCTTATAATTATATTAAAAATATAATTTGCAAAGATCTTTAAAAATTATAATTACCAGTTAAAAAAAACAGGTACTTTCATATACTCTTGGTAAGAGCATAAATAGGTACAGCACAGAAGGAAAATTGACAGTATATATCACACGCCTTAAAAATAAGCATATTCTGGGCGCCTTTGTGGCTCAGTCGGTTAAGCGT